>NC_133526.1:48048089-48348089 GCF_048544455.1 Silene latifolia | reverse complement strand
ACTCGGCCGAGTATGTGAGTACTCGACTGAGTATGGCTGCTATTGATGCGTCGATATAAAAACGCAAGTTCACAAGTTTTATTTCATTTTCTCATTTTCGACAGTTCCTCTTCCCTTAACCCTAGTCTATCTCTCTTACCTATCGCCCCTACCTCCATACTCTCTCATATATGTAGCCTAGACCTCAACCATGGGAAGGATGGGGCTTGCGTAGGAAGGATGCGTGCGTCGTCGTCGTTCGTGTCATCGTCGGTCCGCGTAACTAGGTAAGTTGCTGTTTTGTTGTCTCTTTCAGTAGATTGTTGGGAGTAGTTGTATAATAGGATATGATTGCCGTTGTAAGATGCGTCTCGGAGTCTTTCTTGGCTATTTGTGGATGAATTTTTGTGGTTGGCGTTAAGGTAGGGTTTCCCTACTCAGTTTACTGTTAATTCATTTAAGATTGTGATCGTATTGTGTATGATTGTTGTCTGCTGATCATCGGAGTGTTGGTGTGGTGGTTGTTGTGATGATGTTGTGATTATTGTGGTGGAGTCACTTGCGGGAGTGGCTACACGCCCTAGTTCGCCCTCCGTGGAATCCGCCACGGGAGGGGATGTGCACATTAAGGGACAGGGTTATCGCTCGTTGATAAGCGGGATTTTGGTGGGGATTGGCTATGATCCCCCACTGGCGGCGTAGACTACCTGTTGCGATGGGTAGTCTGGCAGGGCTACACACCTTGGTGTGTAGTCGGTTACTGTGTGAGATCGGGAGACCGGGGATGGAGGATGATCAGCTGGTTAGTTTATGCACTTGTCTTATTTTAATTATGCAGTAACTGTCCCCGTGTTATGTTTTCAAAACTGTGGTGATCCATTCGGGGATGGTGAGCAACTGGCTTAGCAGGTACAATTGGTTTGTTATTGTTGGGCATGGAGGGAATCGAGTCACCATGCTACCGGCGTAGATGTCTTGACGCATGAGCTCTATAGCAGTCATAGTTATCACTTGGTATTTAGTTTACATTTTGGGTTGTAAAGAATTAAAGTAATGTAATATAAATGTTCTTTCATTGTCTATTTGATCTACTACCTCGGGTGACCGAGATGGTAACATCTTCATACACTGGGATGGTCCTTGGTAAGGCATCCTGGTGTACGGGGGTGTTATAAAGTGGTATCAGAGCCGACGATTTTGGAACCTGAACCAATGAACCAAATGAATATAGGGTGTCGAATTAAAATGAACCTGGTGTATGTGCATTGGGAGACCCGGCTGATGCTAGATTTTGGGTGAGTAGACGCCCTCATTTCAAAGTCACGGCCCATCTCGCTTCAGCCAGTCACTGGGAAAGGGTAGCTAATAGGAGTAATTGCTTGAAGAGTGTTTGCTAAGTATGTTTGTTAATCGTATCACTTGTACCAATGTGAGTCTTGCATACAGTGAGGACGGTAGTGACAAGGTTTTGAACTGGTTGCAAGGGTTACCGAGTGTGATTGGAAATTACGATGGACGAATGGTTGAGCACTTATGTGTATAGCGGGTTTAAGTTGAATGACTCGTTGAATATTTGTTGCACCAAACGATGGTTATTGCAAAATAAATGCTTAGAATAGTGTGAGTTTAGGACGGATTGTGGAATTTGTGATGTCGTAGTGTAATAGACTAATATTTGCAGGCGGTGTATCAAGTCTTAGTCATGTGTATGGATTGTGACGTCCTTGTTTGCTGTAGCTGAGATAGGGAACGTATATGGATCATTAACTGATTTAGTAATGGTTATATATATAAATATTCCGTTAGTGATACGTGTTCATGTGGTAGAAATAGGTTCAAACGGTGACGAGCCGATTGTACGGAACTCCGAACGATGTTATTTTTCATGCAAGTTCAATAATTTCGATATTCCGCTTCTAATTTGTGACACTCGATCGAGCATAGGCTTATACTCGACTGAGTAGGACACACTCGGCCGAGTATAGCAGCACTCGACCGAGTACCCTTTTATGTCAGATTGCAAATCGCTACTGATCTCGAGCACTCGACCGAGTAGTCCATACTCGGCCGAGTAAGACCAATACTCGACCGAGTACGGTTTTATCGTGTTTCAGCCGGGTTACTCGAAAAACCCCTATAACTCCCCTTTATTTCTCTTTTCCGCCTCTAACTCCATTTCTTTCCTCTACTAAAAACTTCTTAACACTTCTCTCTCAAACTTTTGAGTGATTTCTTGGTGTTGTTTGTGGATTTCCCTCTTTGCTTGCCAAAACTTCCTTTAAAGTAATGTTTCTAATTAATTCCTTTCTTTTGTTCTTCAAATTATGGTATACACTTGTTCAATCCGAATTCCTACCATGTGAAAACTGAAATTTATGCTTCTCTTATGATATCTTGAGTTTAATTACTTCTCAAACCTAGGCTATGCTGTCACAAACCCAATTTCATGACTTAAATCGCTTCTTGTGTGATACAAAACTTTCTAGGGTTTTGCCTAGGTCGAATTTTTGGCCTTTCAATTGTTTTAAGATACTCTCTCAAGGATTATTGATGAGTAAAATGACTCTTGTGATTAAAATACCTTGTGTTTTGTGAGAAAAACTTCGTCTTAATAGTTCGTCTCAAAATTTTATACATTCCGAAAAACAGTCCATCCATGGCTATTTTCTGGTTAGAATATCCTTGTTAAAACCTATCTTTTTGCAGTATGCCGAAAACAAGAGCCAATGCAAACAAGAGGACCCGTGCCAATGTTCAATTTGAGATGGATCAATCCAGTCAAGAACCTGTTGTTCCACCGGTGGAAGCTTATCCATCGGTAATCTTTTCCGATTTCAAGCAACGTAAGGCCTTCATAGCTTTGATGAGTCTTCCTTTCCGACCTACTCGGTGTGTGAACCCCGATATTGTAGAGACCTTGGGGATTAAGGGAGACATAACTCATATCTTTGAGACTTTGGGAATGGAGGGGTTGTATCACCTGAGAAAGAAGTCTTACCCTCATTTGACCTTGGAGTTTTTGAGCTCGTTTGTTTACGATGCAAAGAAGAAGACGGTCTCTTTTTGCCTCATGAACGAGGACCATGAGTTGACTTTGGATGATTTTGCCGGCCACCTGGGCCTAGAGGCAGATGGGACGGGGTATCTTAGTGATGTAGCTAAGAATAGTGGTGCACCTCTTTATCTTCCTTACTTGACTGGCCGACCTGCTCCTAGTGCTAGTGCTATGCTGATTAATGATTTTCAGCACGTGTCCCTCCGTAGGTTCCTTGGGATGATGACATGTCTATTGTAATCGAGAGATGATGTGAGCAAACTTAATTCCCATGAGGTTATGTTGTTGATGTCTTACCTGAACCTGCACCGTAGAAAGCCCTTTTACTGCGCTCTGGGGGTGGTTTGTGCTAGCTTGGATCATATGGCACAGTCCCCGAACCGTCACATCCCTTGTGGGGCCATAGTGACCCGTTTAGCCCAGCGCCTGACTGACTTTGAGGCTCCACCTCCCTCGGGGGACGAGCTTATTGAGACTGTGCCTACCATGAACGCCAAGTATTGGTGTAACAACAGGTGGTTGAGAAAGATGGCCGATGGGTCTTATGCTTGGAGAGTGAGAGGATCTATGTGGATGGTACTTCCAGACCCTGCACGCCTTCCCGTTGTTGACCACTTAGCTGAGTGGGAGCCCGTAGGTGGGGGTGATTAGACCTGGACCGCAGTACTACTTGATTGATCCTACCATCCTTTTGGACCTACCTCAGTGCCTGAGGGACAGCAGGCTACTCCCCCACCTCGTGAGCGTCGTAGGGCTAGACAACCTAAGGTGGACCCGGTTGAGACTGAGCCCTCTTACTCTATGCCGAGCTACTACCCACAGCAGTACTCGCCCTACCCCACAGTGCATGATCCCAGGATGCAGGTAAGTGACTTGACTGAGAGGATCTCCACCACCTTGGTGCTCCGAAACATGCATGAGATGGCCCATAATCAGGGCATAGGGACTGAGCTAGCATAACCCGTTTGGTGGAGAGGACCCGGAGTAGACACAGGTATCTTACATAGCTATGGAGTCGACCCCAGCTTTTCGAGGCCACCAGAGGAGGCGGAGTTTGGCTGCCTCGCGGGACCGTGGGGAGCCAACTATATCAGTCAGCTAGGTGGAGGAGATTACTCAGCAGCGGGTTATCAGAGAGCTAGTACCTCGGGAGCCGGAGCATCAGGTGCAGGTGGTGGTGATGAGATGGAGGAGGGTCCATATGAGTGATTTTCTTGTATATCTAGACTTGTTTTCGGTTTGTTGATGGATATTTCATTTTGTCGTACTCTTTTCATTTCGGATGACTGTACTTGGCCTTAAGGCCATTACTTGTTTTCGTACACTATGGATGTGACTTGGTAGACTTGGACATGCCTCTAGGTATGGAACTCGTGACTTGTTACAGGTTAGTTTGTGGGTGGAATTGTGTTACATTACTGAAATCACTCTCTGCCCGTGAAAACTCGACCGAGTATAAAGAATACTCGACCGAGTAGAGCTTACTCGACCGAGTAGACTCTTATACTCGACCGAGTAGAGCTTACTCGACCGAGTGATCCCTCATACTCGGCCGAGTGTCAGGGTATCGCGTTTTATAGTGTTGCAAACCGTTTTAACTTCATATGTTTAATCCTTGATTCTTGGGTGTACCGTGTTAACTTTGCTATTGTCCTCACATCCCGGTATAGAGTACCTTGTACTTCTAAATACAACTTAGAGACACGTTCAGGTATAGCGGTAATGGTAATACATTGCGTGATTGTGTTTGAGACGGCAATAGTATCATGGCCTTCTATGCTTGTGTAGTTCTTTAAGTAGGTTATGTGCATCTTTTCCTTGTTTAGTACTCGTAAGTGAATTGTTGACTATGAGTGTAGGTGTGTGTATGGTCGTGCACCAAGTATGTGTCTTATAACGGTTACCGGGTTTCCGGTTAGTCCTTGTTATCGGGTGTAATGAACTTCGGGGACGAAGTTCCTTTTTAGAGGGGTAGATAACATATCGCGATACAAAAGTCCATATAAACAAAAGTTAAAAAAAAAATTTTGAGTGTTTAGCCTTCTTTACTTATATGCTTGTCTTCTATGTTCATCTTTCCAACGTTGTGTAATGAGTTAAAAATGGTGATAATTGACAAGAGAATTAGAATTGTATGATATATATATATATATATATATATATATATATATATATATATATATATATATATATATATATATATATATATATATATATATATATATATATATATATATATATATATATATATATATATATATATATATATATATATATATATATATTTAGGATCCGGTGAGAACGAACACTCGGTGCAAACGGTGAGAACGGCCTTACTAACGTTCTACTAAGTACTGTCTACACGTTCCCTCTTGCTCACAACTCAGAACTCACAACCAAACTTCATCTCCCCCAAATCATATCCCCTCTAAAACCCTAACCACCCCTCAAATAATTCCCTCATCACATGCCGTCGTCGCCGACGACGATCACCAGCAACTCCGGTGGACCGCCATAAATACTCTGATGCCGACACAACTCCATCGGCTCCGTTGAATTAGAATTCTTTTTCAATTTTATTAGATCTGACATTTAATGTCCCAAATTTAGTCGATTATGCGAATTTATTGGAAGGAGCCAAGTGTATGTGGTTGTCGGAGTTGGTCAATAAAAAATCAGGCGCCGTTATTCGGAGGTCGGTACTGGCGCTGGTGGTGGAGCGGATGGATGTCAGGGGTGGCGGCGGTGGTGTTGGTTTGGGGCAACTATTAAGTCGTCGGAGTTTGTAAGTCGTGTTAGTAGTGGTGGTACGGTGGTGATTCGCTCCACCATAATCAATCTCCATTTACAAATTACAACTATTAAACCCATCCAACTACCACCCTTTTACGGTTCCACCATCAACACAATTAACCACCATATTCGCCGTCCACCTCCTCTTTCTATCACTTTCTGCATCACATCCCTTCATCCATAAACTTTATTTCCCCTAAACTTCTTGCGCTGCCTCATCTCCTCCACGATGCGTCGCCGTCCACCCCTAAATCAACACCTAACCATGGTCGGAAAGAGGAAACTCCAAGTGGTCGACATGGCATATCTGGTGAGGTGATTTTTGTGGTGGTGGCAGGTTCGAATTAACTGCTGGATTAATGAAAAGTGTAGATTTGAGAAGTGGGAATATAAACAATATCATGTGGATTTGTTTCAGAAATTCAGAATGTGATGAGTGATTTATGCAAGTGAAGAAGACTAAGAAAGAGAGGAAGTGGGTGAATAATTGAATAAGGTGGTCGCAAGCAACTGATTAGGATTTTCTTATTTGGGGTTGACTTTTGTGTATAATTAAAGTGTATCTAGATCACAAATACGCGTATCTAGGATAATATTTTGTGTATATAGATAGTTTGTATTTTTTTATCTTTATATGGGAGAATGTACCTGGAATAAAAAAAAGCGTATGTACAACGTTATAAAATGTATCTATAATTTTTGTAAAAAAGTGTATTTGTACTGTAAAAAAGTGTATCTAGAATTACGTAAAAAAGTGTATCTATGATAGGTTAAAGTGTATCTAAGATTTTGTCTTTAAAAAAAAAGTGTAACTAACATATATTTGTATGTATGTAGGTCGTTCTCGCCGAGTTAAAAGTGTATATGAGAATTTGGAAAAATAAAAAAAGTGTATCTACATTCTTAAAATGCGTATATAGAATGTGTATCTACTTTAGTTAAAAGTGTATATGAGAATTTGTAAAAAAAAAAAAAAAAAAAAAAAGAAAAAAAAAAAAAAAAAAAAAAAAAAGTGTATCTACATTCTTAAAATGCGCATATAGAATTTTGGTAAAAAGTGTACCTACTTTAGTTAAAAGTGTATATGAGAATTGGTAAAATAAAAAAAAATAAAAAATAAAAAATGTATCTACATTCTTAAAATGCGTATATAGAATTTTGGTAAAAAGTGTATCTACTTTAGCTAAAAGTGTATATGAGATTTGGTAAAAAAAAAAAAAAAAAAGTGCACCTTTTATATATATTCTAATGTATCTAGAGCGTTCTCACCGTTCTCACCGAATGGTCGTTCTTACCGGATCCCACCTCTATATATATATATATCCTTAATAGAATCGTGAGTTTCGTAATCGTGATAGCTAGAATTGAGTGTCTTGTGGTGGTACATGTTGTATTGTCTTGTGGTGGTTGATGTGGTTAACCTCATTGTTGAGATGTGTGGGCTAAATTTCGAGGACGAAGTTCCCTTTTAAGGGGGGAAGACTGTAATACCCACAATGTTTAAGGACTCTTTTGACCGACCATTTGACCAGGAAAGACCTTAGGGGGAGATAGGTGAGAGGCTAGGTGAGGATAGGTACCTTACGAGAGTGTTTACTCGACCTAGTAGGGACTACTCGGTCGAGTAGTGTGAATACTCGACCGAGTAGAGCCTACTCGGCCGAGTATGTGAGTACTCGACCGAGTATGGCTGTTGTTGATGCGTCGATATAAAAACGCAAGTTCGCAAGTTTATTTCATTTTCTCATTCGACAGTTCCTCATCCCCTAACCCTAGTCTATCTCTCTTACCTATCACCCCTACCTCTATACACTCTCATATATGTAGCCTAGACCTCAACCATGGGAAGGACGGGGCTTGCGTAGGAAGGATGCGTGTGTCGTCGACGTCCGTGTCACCGTCGGTCCGCGTAACTAGGTAAGTTGCTATTTTGTTGTTTCTTTCAGTAGATTGTTGGGAGTAGTTGTATAATAGGATGTGATTACCGTTGTAGGATGCGTCTCAGAGTCTTGCTTGGCTATTTGTGGATGCATTTTCATGGTTGGCGTTAAGGTAGGGTTTCCCTACTCAGTTTACTATTAATTGATTTAACATTGTGATCATATTGTGTATGATTGTTGTCTGCTGATCATCGGAGTGTTGGTGTGGTGGTGGTTGTGATGATGTTGTGATGATTGTGGTGGAGTAACTTGCGGGAGTGGCTTCACGCCCTAGTTCGCCCTCCGTGGAACCCGCCACGGGAGGGGATGTGAACATTAAGGGACAGGGTTATCGCTCGTTGATGAGCGGGGTTTTTGTGGGGATTGGCTGCGATCCCCCACTGGCGGCGTGGGCTATCTGTTGCGATGGGTGGTCTGGCAGGGCTACACACCTCGGTGTGTAGTCGGTTACTGTGTGAGATCGGGAGACCGGGGACGGAGGATGATCAGCTGGTTACTTTATGCACTTGTCTTATTTTAATTATGCAGTAACTGACCCCGTGTTATGTTTACAAAACTGTGGTGATCCATTCGGCGATGGTGAGCAGCTGGCATAGCAAGTACAATTGGTTTGTTGCTGTTGGGCATGGAGGGAATCGAGTCACCACGCTACCGGCATAGATGTCTTGACGCATGAGCTCTATAGCAGTCATAGTTATCACTTGGTATTTAGTTTGCATTTTGGGTTTTAAAGAATTAAAGTAATGTAATGTAAATGTTCTTTCATTATCTATTTGATCTACTACCTCGGGTGACCGAGATGGTAACACCTTCATACAGTACACTGGATTGTCCCTGGTAAAGCATCCTGGTGTGCGGGGGTGTTACATTGGCTATATAAGGAGCACTTGAAGATTATTTGGACACGCAACGCATACTCTAGCATACAACATTCTCATACAATACTTAGGCTTATTTACAATCATTTGTGCTAATTACTCAACAATATAGTGAAATCCTCTCCTGGCTTGGTGCCCGTGGTTTTTTCCAATTGAAGGGTTTTCCACGTACAAATTCCTTGTCTTATTTTTACTTGCTTATCTTACTTTATTTTTCTTATTCCATACCCTGCCCTGCATATTCACAAATAAGTTCGAGCTAGTTAACCCTGCCTAGACTTACTCCGACCTGATTTCACCCCGCGTAAAATCCATACAAAACAATTATTATTATTATTATTATTATTATTATTATTATTATTATTATTATTATTATTATTATTATTATTATTACTACTATTATTACTATTATTACTATTATTATTATTATTATTATTATTATTATTATTATTATTATTATTATGATTATTACTATTACTATTATTATTATTATGATTATGATTATGATTATGATTATGATTATGATTATGATTATGATTATGATTATGATTATGATTATGATTATGATTATGATTATTATGATTATTATGATTATTATTATTATAATTATTATTATAATTATTATTATTATTATTATTATTATTATTATGATTATTATTATTATTATGATTATTATTATTATTATTATTATTATTATTATTATTTATTATTTATTATTATTATTACTATTACTATTATTATTATTATTATTATTATTATTACTATTATTATTATTATTATTATTATTATTATTATTATTATTATTATTATTATTATTATTATTATTATTATTGCTTAGACTCACCCTTTTTTTTAATCATTTGTCATTCGAGGGATGTATTTTCCCTCACCTTGACTATCACGTTTGTATAATTTAGTCTTTATTTCCGCATTCTTTATTTGTGTTTTAGTTTTAATGAACCCGCGCATTAAAGTTTAAAAGTTTCAAAAATTTTCCTGATTTCCGCTTGAATTTATAAGTTATATTTTCCACATTATCGCAGGGGTTCACAATCAAGGCTCCCACTTCCAAGCCGAAACACAAGCATTGTTGGACAAATACAAAATCAAGCGACACCGATCATCCCCCTATCGTCCCCAAACCAACGGAGCGGTAGAGGCAGCAAACAAAACACTCGTCACCATCATCAAAAAGATGCAGGACAATTACCGCGATTGGCCGAGCAAACTCCCATTCGCGCTCTGGGGATACCGAACTTCCATTCAAACACCAAAAGGAGTAACGCTCTTCTACCTAGCATACATTATGGAGGCAGTACAACCAATGGAGTTGGAAGTCCCTTCTCTACGCATCCTACTAGAAAGTGAAGTCCCTGAGGCAGAATGGACTCGTCGAAGGTTCAAACAACTCACACTTCTAGATTAACGGCGACTCAATGCCTTGCACAATGTCCAACTATACCAACGACGTATACAACGGGCATTCAACAAAAAAGTCAAACCTAGAAATATCAAGGAAGGCGACTTGGTCCTCAAGTCGGTCCGAGCACCGTTACCCGTCGATCCGAGGGGGAAATTCAAACCCCATTGGGCCGGGCCATACCTGGTTAAGAAAACCCTTTCAGGGGGCGCAATGAAATTCAGTGACCTAGACGGCGAGGACTTCATAAACTGAACCAACCTAGATCAACTCAAGAAATACTATCCTTGAACCTTAGCACCAGCAACCAACAACCTTTCCCTAGTTTCACAACTAGTGACCGCAATCTACCTTTCAAGTCAATTCCTCAAAACGTTCTAATTTGATATTGCATGTTTAATCAAGTCTAACTTACTGCACCTTGCCATGTTTCCAGCAGCCTTTGATCTGTCAAAGGCACCATCCATTTGCATAATCAAACAAGATACCTGAACTACGAGCATGGTTTGATTTCACCTCTTCAGATGAATACGTAGTCAGTCCTTCCTTCCACAAAAAGGACACAACCATAACACCCAAACAAATATACACACCCCCTACACAAACAAGACACCTAAACTACGAGCATGGTTTGATTTCACCTCCTCAGGTGGATACGTAAGCAGTCCTTTCTTACGCAAAAAGGATACAATCACAACACCCAAACAAAAATTCACACCCCAAAATAAAACACTTGAACTACGAGTATGGTTTGATTTCACCTCTTCAGGTGAATACGTAGGCAATCCTTTCTTACACAAGAAGGATACAACCATCCTACACACAAAAATAACAACCCATACAAATTTCAAAAAAGAGGGAGCATTCCCTTTTAAAAAAAAAAAAAAAAAAAAAAGAACAAAAAAGAGAGCCTTTCTCCCCTCCGACAACAATCCCCTTCACATGTGAAATGTTTAGGATAATTCAAATAGAATTACCTTTACAAGATGGATGGAGAAACAACAAATGTTCACAACATTTTTTTAGCACAAGCAATCTTCTTATTTAATTAATAATAAGGAAGGATTGCAAACGTGACAACAATAAAGCTAAACAAGTCCACGACTTGCCGAGCTAGAGTGTCGACCAAGACATCATATATAGTAAAACTAACACACATAAACACACAATATATAGCTAATACAACATAATAAAAACACATAAATGCTAATACAACATAGAAATAAAGCGGGTAATGGAGGTCTTCGCTCTTCCATTCTACCTTTGCCTTTTCCTTCGGGGTACATCTTCCCCTTGTTCTTCTTGCTAGCCCGCCTAGAATGGGCTTCCTCTTCGGAACAGATCCTCAACGGATCCACAACGGATACACAACGGCACCCGGGCTCTTACACAACCCAATACTCGGCCCAAGCCGAGCCCACACGCGGCTCACAACCTCTTTAGGACCCAAGCTTCTCTTATTTGGTGGACTCACCACATCCGGGCTCAGATCGTCGCCAAAGTCAGCAAAGTAGGCACGGTTTGCCTTGCCACCCTCCCTATACTTAAGGTTGATGACTTCATCCTTGCGGTACTTCGACCTCTCTTCCAAGGTTGACGCTCTTGACCATTTGACATAAGCGGGAGTCACCCATGTCGTTGAAGCGGGGTTTGGCACCTCCCAAGTCGACCGAGTGGCCCACCACCTCTCGAAAGCCTCCATAAGCTCGGAGTTTCGAAAAACACTCTCTTGGACGAGAGTATCTTGAGCGAGCACCTTTTGTTGACGACCCATTTGCCTCATAAGTCATAACCCTTTCCGGATAAATGAAGGAAGCAACCTTCAAGCCCACAACCATCAAAGAGCAACAAGAAGCGACTGGAGCGGGCAACCCCGTAAAGGACCTCAAGTGCCGCCACTGCACCACCCAAAGGATATGAGGACTACTCTCCTCCACCAATATCGAGGTCCAATAGGCCTCGTTGCATGGAAAGCTATCTCCATACAACTTCTTCCTCATGGTAAGATGGTGAAAGGAGTAAGAAGAAGCATCAACCGAAGGCTCAACATACCTTAGCCTCTCCAAAAACCATACTTGGAGGATCCTTGGGGATCCAAACGAAGGGACTTCTCCACAAGGGCCTTTCTTATCCAAAGCTTGAACAATCTCACCGAGCACTAACCATGGGGGATCCTACCCATGCTCCATTTGCTCGACAACATAAATAAGGGTCATGCTACCATACCATCTTGGCCCCTCCTTCTTCAAAGCATCAACAAGGAGGTAAGCATGCACTAAGCAAAAGGCAAGAGCCCTTCTCCTAGCCACCTCCGAGATATTGACATTCAAGCGGTTTGAGAAGATGTTGATAAGAGCCAACATATCAACACCATGGGAAGCAAGGGGGAAGTTCACTTAGCTCGTCGACAAGTACAACATAGAACTAAACTTCTCCTTATAGCACAATCGAGTTGGAGGAAGCACCAGAGTAAAACTCGGCCACCCTCCAATAGAACCCACCTCTTCGGCAAGAGGGCAAATTTCACCTTTCGGGAAGACAAAAATATGATGTTTCGAATCCCAAAAACGAGAGCAAGCATCAAGGAATGAGGATTGCACCTTGACTTGACGAAGCACCAACAATAGACCAACTCCCATTACAATGAGTTGATACTTCTCATGAGGCAATAAATCCCGACACCAATGTCGCAACCTATTTTCGAAAGTATTCATGAATTATTTTTGTGGAAGAAGAAGAGAAGGTTTTCGTAGAGATGTTTTTTGTATTTCGGATGATGAAACAGTAAAGCACAAACATCCCTATTTATACAAAACAATCAGCACCTTTTTTTCGAAAATAGGGCGAGGTCCCTTGCATCACCCAGGGGCTCGCGCCCCTTTGGGCAGCTTCTAATAATCCGCACCTTGACTTGTCCTTCTCAAGTTATGTTTCTTTCTGACACCTCGCTTTTCTGGCCTTAGGGCTCGCGCCTCTTTAGGCTTACCCGGAAATTGTTGTATTTTCTCACACTCACATTTCCTTGGATTCTCGTTTTACGAAATCTGACACCGTTTCCATGACGCAGCTTTAAACATACGGGTTTTACTTTCTTTTTCTAGGGGGGAAGGGCTAGTCGCCCCGATCCGGGACTGATCGTTTCCATGTCAGACGAAAATTTCAAAAAAATTCGTAAAATTGATAACATAACATCAATTTTCTCAAAACGCTTTTGCAAATTCGAGTCTTGATCTCGCAAAAATCAAAATAAACACACAAACAAAAATCCTGTTGAAATTCATCCATGGCGGTTTGAGTTTTAATTTTTTGGCAAAATTCGATGCGATTTAATTCAAACCAGAATTAATTTCTCGAATTTCAAAACAATTCCATTTGAAAAATCCAAACGTGACGTCTTGTCGCGGAATTTTCAAAACTCATATTAACAAACGATTTCAATTTTAACTTCGAGTCATCGTGGTTATTATTTTTAACAAATACTTTGCATGTTTACGTGTACGCGTATGTGCTACATGTTGCCTGTTTTCTACACTAACGATGCAGAAACAAATGTCAAAGCGAATGGGGAATCAGTCGTTGGCCATTCTTCTCCGAAATACAACACACAAAAAAACCAAGCAAAAACAAACTACAAACCAAAAACACATATATAGAAACCGCCTCAAGCAAAATATACACATATACAAACCAAGGTCCAAAACACGAGCAAGCAACTACAAACTACTCGGTGCCTCACGACGGGCCAGCCTCGGTCTCTCGAGGAGTCGCGGGCAAAGCGGACACCACCTCCTGCTCGGGCGTCCTCTCGGGAGAACTCTCCAGTGTCTCTCGCTCAATCGTGACACGAAGTTCTTTTGCCTCGGCCAATCGAGCCCTAAGAGAAGCGATCTCAGCATCCCGGCTCCGTAACTCCTCCTCGCGATGCCTCAACTTCTGATCCCGAGTGGTGAGTCCAAGCTCCTGCGCCTGGACCGTCGACCTCGCCATATCCAACTCAGTACGGACTCGAGCAAGCTCCGCCGGATCCGAAGTACTCTGCAAAACACAATATAGGCTGCTAAGATCTAACCATAAAATGCAACACAAGAAAAACACAAAAATAACCAACAAAAGGCACATGCACAAGCCGAGACTCCCTCGCAGCCAGGTCACCAACAAGCGCCCTCCACCAGTTAGCCATCTGCCACAGAGCCTAATGACTAAACGGTCGACATCTATACAACAAAGCAAAACCTTTCAACAAAACAACAACACACAAAGCAGAACAAATTACAAACAAGAAGGAGAGCTCAAGCTAGCAGCTCACCCTCAAAAGTGTCAACCTCCACTCCATGCCATCATCGGTCACCTCAGGGACCGCAGGCTCTCGCAAAAGTAGCTGCAACTCCTCGCCACTCGGGCCCAAGAAGGTGGTCTATGCCATGAAAGCTAGGGGTTGGGCCCTCATGAGGTCGTCGACATGCTACAACGGGAAACCATGTCGAAGGTAACAAACCCTTCCACCAAAAAAAACAATGAGCAAGAGCTGAGGGAAACATACCTGAATCGGGTACCAAGCAAGCCTCGACAAACGAAATGTGTCATAGTCGACACCTCGCAACAACAAGTCCTCACCTCCACGGCCGTGAAGGTCATCCTCAAACTCTTCAGGCGTCGACTTTTAGAACAGCACCCTAGGCGGGTCAACAGGCACCACGAAAGTCTCACTTAAGCATTGACGAGCCAAGCGCTCGCCAAGGTACCAAACAAGGTCGATCGCCATCTCTAAGTACAAATGCAGGCAACTACGAGGCCACGAGGCCGCAAGCGCTCTCTGACAAATGTCGGCACATCCGTGTAGTGCTCCTAGGGCCGTCCAACAAACTACACCCATGATAAAGCTAGTCAACTAATTGGGGGCTTTTTAGCTACCTAGTTGTCCTATCTCTACCTCTTTTTTACAAAACAAAAGAGATAAGGAATGAAAAATCACATCGCCAAGCCGAAGGGTGTTCACCTGACGCCAGCAGTCCACGTAAGTCGAGTTGGTGGACTTCTTTCGAGCCACCGTCCAACCCTTCACGACCGGGTAAACTAAAGGCATGACACCCACCATTTTCGGACGCAAGGAGGGCAAGTAAAAAAAACAACCAAGCCTATAACACAAAACACAACAACGACAAATCAGCCAATTTTCGAAAAACAAAACACACCAAAACACAACACGAAAGAAAGCAAAATAAAAAACCAACCACCAGCAAAAACGCTCGTACCTCCAATATGAGGTCGGGACCAACCAAAGTAGGAGAACTCCCATCCTCCATCGTCTCCTGACGAACAGCAGCGTGTAGGTAACGGGTGAACCGGGCCAAAGCAGGTGTCACCCAGTCGTACTGACCCGAGGCATCCAGGTCAGCAAGCAAAGGAAGTACTTTGGTCGACAAGCGCTCACCCTTATCACCAAAGTACATGGCACCCAAGAAGTACCACAACCACAATCGTGCCTCCTGCGCGTTAGCCTCAGCCTCGGCCTCAGGGCTTGCCAACGGCTCCGGAAAAAAGTCGGTCACTCTCGCCTTGAAGTGGTCCCTCACATAAGAGTTCGCCATCAAGAAAAGGGTAATGTCAGTCGGTGCAGGCAAAACATTGCCGGTCAAACCCGTAATCACGGAAGAAGACAATCTCTCCGGTGTCTCCGGAAACTGAACTGGCGTCTCGCCACAGGGAAAACCCGACACCAAGGCAAAATCCTCTAAGGTGATGCCGATCTCCCCAAAATGCATGGGGAACGACAACGTCGTGTCCTAGTAGCGGTCCAACATGGCACGGATCAAACACAAGTTAGACCTAATCGAAGCCCCGTGAATTTCGCGCCAAGCAGCAACCAACGGGCCCATGGCCGACCTCTCTATCAACGCCCTCGAACCTACTCGCAGGACGTCGTAGAACCCCACACAGCTCGAGACGCCTGAGAATGTCCTCATGGTAGCAATCTCCTGTGAAATCAAACGGGATCAGAACACCTATTCAAGTGTGAAACGGCAAAACAACAAAATCTCGGCTAAACAGCAAACTCACCAGGCTCTTGGTACCTGTCGATGTGAGTATCAAAAATAATATTTATAATTTTCCAAACTACAACTAGCAAGCGGTAGTAAGGGTCGATCCGCAGGGAGGTAGGGAGATAATAGTTGCCTTTTAATTTTAGTCTAAGGGTAACAGTTTGAGGGGGTTTTTATATGAATTAAATCTAAATATAACTAAATCTAAATGCGAAAATAAATAAGCAAATAATGAAAATAAGTGTAAACTAATTATAAAAAGGAGCTAAGATGGTCGGTTCACTATAGCTACGATGGCACATATTCCTAGGTAAGTCCGAAATACGGTCGTGTAGGATGGGTAAAACATGTCCTCTCGGTCCAAGTTAACTAGTAGCTCCTTTCGACCTATGCTACCAGTCCCTAGGTCTCACTAACACTAGCTCTCGCCCCGATTAGTGATTCCTAAAGCCTAAATAATTACATTATCTCTCGATCTCAGCAATTTAGTCGTCTTAATTCATTAATTAATGCCCTCCCCTATCTTTCGATCTACGGGTTGGTCAAAACTAAGCATCTAACAAGTCTCCTCTCGGTCTCATTGTTAAATATTGCACTTAACAAACTAAACGATGCTAATCAGACACGAAGTCGGTCGATCAACTAGCTACCCCAGTCGATCGACCGAGCCCTAATTCGGGGTCACCTATTCTATTGCCATCTATGCTATAGATCCCCTCACATCTTAGCGCGGAAGATTTAGCTACTCATACTGGAATTAATAATGATAACGAAACTAAAGATGCAAATAACATAATTCATAATTAAATTAAATAAACAGTAAAACCGCATAAAGGAAGGAATTAGGGCTTAGGGATTCTATCTAATCAATTCTAATCTATAAAGAAAGAACAAAATTCAGAACAAGAATTACCAGAAATAAAGAAAGCAGGAAGAACAAACCCGGATGCAAAGAAGAACTTTATTGAAATACTTAAGAAACCGTAAACTAAGTGTGATAAATCTGGATCCCTAATATCAACTAATGAATGAATCCTCATTAAGCAGCAGGAAGAGTTACGTTATATAGAAAATATCACGTAACTCCTTCTCCAAACCTAATTACAAATGGGCTTAGATTAAAATCCTTTAATTCTCGTTCTTTTAAATCTCTCATCAGAGTCGTGATGTGGTCTATCGATCACAGAGGCCAGTCGATCGACCAAGGGTGCTGTACAGTATGCATTCTGACGAATTCTACAGCGCGCACCGATCTTAAAACAGCTGCCATTTCTTCGTTACTTGGTCAAATCAGGTATTCTACACAGCGTTGGAAAGCTAAGAGGATAAGCTTTCACCTCCAAATGGAATCACTCGATTCTCAGATCTAGAACTCGAGATATAGCCATTTTAAGCAGCCTGCAATGTCGAGAAGCACTTCTTCGCTTGTTTAAGCTTTGCAACTTGTACGCAACCATGCTTTTGCTATCTTTTAGGCCTTGAAACGCGCACCAAGTTCATCTCTCGAGTCACTACTTCATGTCAGGTCCTATGATAAATACTCGGGGACGGATTCGGCTCATTTCCCGCTGGATTCTTCACATTTCTGCAATATTACACAAAAACACGAAAGTAGACGAAAATAGGGAAAATAGTAGCATAAACTACATATTTGAGTTCTGAAATGCGTGTAAAATAAGGTGTAAAACATCATATAAATGACACGCATCAAACTTCCCCAAACCAAACCCTTGCTTGTCCCCAAGCAAAAACTAGACTCGATCTTAAAACCTAATTGGAACGAGTTCAATCTCAGAGCGAAATGCATCTATAAAGCCTAAACCAGTTTAATGCTACAACTAACAATCAATTAGCAATATGAATCATGCAAACGAGTTATGTAGTCGTTAAAAATTGCTGAACCGTCGACCTTGCAAGACCTTTAAAATTGGACTCTCACGGGTCACTCTTCTCTCATGAAGCAAAGGGTAAGCATATATGTGTAAGAGAAGAAGAGAAATAGCCGCTCACCTAGACTACGACCCACATAATCATGCATGCAACTAATATGATAGACAATTCTAACTACCGTACATACATTCCAACCAAACAAGGTCCTGTCACAGCCGAGGGCTTAAAAAAATATGGTAAAGTGAGGCAATGGGTAAGAAAAGGCAAAACATTTATGGAAATGTGGAGGTATAGGCGGCCAAGCTAGTACCTAAACAAAACCATATGACAACATCCATTTCCAACTCACTTATAGGATTAAGCACATGCGCCCTTCATTTGGCACAAAACTCACCAAACCGAACTGAAAATACTCCTCAATAAATGTAAATAAAGCATAGGAGTGAAACCGTCTACAAACAACATCTTTTCCTTTCACGGTTTCTTTCTTTCATCATTGTTCTCTCTTTTTTTTCCGAATTTTTTTCAACTTCTTTTTCTCTTTTCTTTCTTTGTTTTTTTCATTTTCCAATTCTTTTCTTTTCATCCTCCTTTCTTTTCTACCATCTCCAAATAACGCAATACAGACCAAACTTGTCACAATAAATTATATACCGCAAAAGCATACATTATACTAGCTTGACAAGGCAGGCTAAATTTGGATGTAGCTAAGGGTCAACAGGCAAATTTGACTAATGTGGAGTTCAATGGGTAAAGATGAAATAAAGAGGAAATTGTAAGCGCCTCCGTGCATGTGACACCAACCACTAACCCGAATGTATGCAGGCAAAAAGCAATTGAATTTCATAAATGTGCAAATTAATGATACATGATATGCAAG
Organism: Silene latifolia; assembly: GCF_048544455.1. Classification (NCBI taxonomy): domain Eukaryota; kingdom Viridiplantae; phylum Streptophyta; class Magnoliopsida; order Caryophyllales; family Caryophyllaceae; genus Silene; species Silene latifolia. Next base: position 48,329,213 of record NC_133526.1, on the reverse strand, counting down.
GAGTAACTACTCACAATCCTACATGAAACCGGTCACAAATGACACCAGTTATATGAGCTCTAATCCTTAGAAATTATAAGTAGGTTGCCAAAATTCAGGTCAAGTCTATAATCCAGCAAATATTTTAACAAAAACTCGTAGGTATGCATATGTGATTCTACTAATAACATGTCAATTAAGCACGCCTTAGGCATAAACAGCTGAAAATGCAATGTCATCATTAAAATACTACCGTTCCGACTCAACCTATATGTTAAAATAAACGTGCAATTTTTTGAAATTTTGAAATTTGTCAATTTTTTGAATTTTCTGTATATATAGGAGAAATGAAAAAAAAAACAAATGCAAACTAAAGTGCAATAAACGTGAAACAGAAATGCAATAAAACATGTGAATGCAATGCAAAACCCTTCCCCAAACCAAGTCACACAATGTCCCCATTGTGCAAAATCATATAATGAAGATAAGCAAAGGAAATGGGAATTTGCGATAAATTATCTAAATAAGACATAAAGGTGACTCGGAAACTCACAAGACTTTAAGCGCAGAAGGAAACCTCCCCAAACCAGCGTGAGCTAGGAGGTTTCAAAGAGCAGCAGATGCTACCGTAGGTACCTGAAAAGAAACAAAAGTACCGCGCGTAATTCCGAGAAAGCAATTTACGAATCGCAAAATTATGTGCAAAATAAGAAAACGGAAGAAAACAGAAATGAATCGGAGAATAAAGTGGAGAAAAGACTCCCTTAACTCCGCAAATCGACCAAACACAGCAGGGGAATGGTCGAAAACAGGTACAGCAGCGGGAAGCGGTCGATCGACCGTACCATCAAGTCGATCGACCAGAACATCTGAAACAGGAGCTCATGTAGCTGCTGTGGTCAGTCGATCGACCACACAGGCCAGTCGATCGACTGATATACCTGACGAGGATAGTGCTTTCTTCGAATTAACTCAAATAGCGTGAGTCAATATGATCTAACAACCTGCAAATGCACATAATACAGCGCCCAAAATTGCGCTAAACCCAATTGTAAAGTCTATAGCCTAAATAAATCCTAAGCAAACCAAATTAAAGCGAAGTCTCGCGCACACCAAAAAATATTAAATAGTCTAAAACGGAATAAATAGTCTTAAAGTGGTTTATAAAACTAGATAGATCAATGGAAGCTGCGGAAAATCTTCGACCAAGGCTTCTGACTATATGAAGTACCCTCCGCAATGATAATTTCAGCAGCTGGACTCCACTCCTTCATCTAGAATACTCAACGAGTCATCAACGGCTCTAGCGGCTTCCCAAGCTCTTGGATCGTCCGGCTCATCAAACTCCAAGTCATAATCCGACACTTTCCTCGGCTCTTCCTTCCCAAACCAGTTCGCGCAATGTGATCAAAACAGAAGAGTTTTCCTCCATCGTGTTCCCAATCTGGGGCGGAGGTGTTAGAGCAGGAATAAGCACAGGGGTAAGAGGTGGAGTATCATCAAATTTGCTCGAAAATTAGCAGCTTGATTAGCCACTAAAACTGCCAACCGATTTTCAAAATTCTTATCAGATTCAATCCTAGCTTCTTCCATTTTTATAACTTGAACCAAGAGAGTTTGAACTACCTTTCTCAATTCCGCAGTTTCATTTGTAGCATTCTCCAGCTTTTCGAACCTGGCATTAATGGAAGCTTCTAGTGCCGCAATAGCATTCATTTCAATACTTGGTTTTCGCGAATTCCCACGCGAACTTCCCATCTATCAAGAGTACTCAAGCCTTCCTCCTGAAATGATTCCTCTAAAAGTCTCTGTCTAGCGCAAGGTGACCTGCGTATAAGAAGAAACTACAAGAAGAAGATAAGGACTGCCTCAAGGGACGGATGTTCCTTGAGACCAAAATAAACTAAAATAAAACAACTAAAACTAGCGTTGCCTCCCCGGCAACGGCGCCAAAATTTGGTACCTGTCGATGTAGGTATCAAAAATAATATTTATAATTTTCCAAACTACAACTAGCAAGCGGTATTAAGGGTCGATCCGCAGGGAGGTAGGGAGATAATAGTTGCCTTTTAATTTTAGTCTAAGGGTAACAGTTTGAGGGGGTTTTGATATGAATTAAATCTAAATATAACTAAATCTAAATGCGAAAATAAATAAACAAATAATGAAAATAAGTGTAAACTAATTATAAAAAGGAGCTAAGATGGTCGTTTCACTATAGCTACGATGGCAAATAATCCTAGGTAAGTCCGAAATACGGTCGTGTAGGATGGGTAAAACATGTCCTCTCGGTCCAAGTTAACTAGTAGCTCCTTTCGGCCTATGCTACAAGTCCCTAGGTCTCACTAACACTAGCTCTCGCCCCGATTAGTGATTCCTAAAGCCTAAATATTTACATTATCTCTCGATCTCAGCAATTTAGTCGTCTTAATTCATTAATTAATGCCCTCCCCTATCTTTCGATCTACGGGTTGGTCAAAACTAAGCATCTAACAAGTCTCCTCTCGGTCTCATTGTTAAATATTGCACTTAACAAACTAAACGATGCTAATCAGACACGAAGTCGGTCGATCAACTAGCTACCCCAGTCGATCGACCGAGCCCTAATTCGGGGTCACCTATTCTATTGCCATCTATGCTATAGATCCCCTCACATCTTAGCGCGGAAGATTTAGCTACTCATACTGGAATTAATAATGATAACGAAACTAAAGATGCAAATAACATAATTCATAATTAAATTAAATAAACAGTAAAACCGCATAAAGGAAGGAATTAGGGCTTAGGGATTCTATCTAATCAATTCTAATCTATAAAGAAAGAACAAAATTCAGAACAAGAATTACCAGAAATAAAGAAAGCAGGAAGAACAAACCCGGATGCAAAGAAGAACTTTATTGACATACTTAAGAAACCGTAAACTAAGTGTGATAAATCTGGATCCCTAATACCAACTAATGAATGAATCCTCATTAAGCAGTAGGAAGAGTTACGTTATATAGAAAATATCACGTAACTCCTTCTCCAAACCTAATTACAAATGGGCTTAGATTAAAATCCTTTAATTCTCGTTCTTTTAAATCTCTCGTCAGAGTCGTGATGTGGTTGATCGACCACAGAGACCAGTCGATCGATCAAGGGTGTTGTACAGTATGCATTCTGACGAATTCTGCAGCGCGCACCAATCTTAAAACAGCTGCCATTTCTTCGTTACTTGGTCAAATCAGGCGTTCTATGCGGCGTTGGAAAGCTAAGTGGATAAGCTTTCACCTCCAATTGGAATCACTCGATTATCGGATCTAGAACTCGAGATATAGCCATTTTAAGAAGCCTGCAATGTCGAGAAGCACTTTTTCGCTTGTTTAAGGTTTGCAACTTGTACGCAACCATGCTTTTGCTATCTTTTAGGCCTTGAAACGCGCACCAAGTTCATCTCTCGAGTCACTACTTCATGTCAGGTCCTATGATAAATACTCGGGGACGGATTCGGCTCATTTCCCGCTGGATTCTTCACATTTCTGCAATATTACACAAAAACACGAAAGTAGACGGAAATAGGGAAAATAGTAGCATAAACTACATATTTGAGTTCTGAAATGCGTGTAAAATAAGGTGTAAAACATCATATAAATGACACGCATCAGCTCTCGTGCGCACGGTAAGAGATGTAAGTGTCAAACCACGACAACAACTAGCTGCCATCAAAACCTGCAGCCCAAGCAGGCGTCGCCCGCAAGTTCAGCCCCCTCAGAGCCTGAACCCGCCTAGCCGCCCAGCCACGGACAATGGCGTCGTCCTCCTCCGTCTCCACTCTCCTCCTCTTCGCACTACGAGACTGCACGAGATGACAATGACCCCTCTCAAAATCCCGCACAACTCTCTCGAGCTCCTGCTTAGAGACCCGAAGACCTCTCCTCCTAGTGACCCTCCTGCCAGAGGTGCCAGCCACGGACTCCGCTCGAGTTCCCCCAACACCAGCAGCCTCGACAGTGGGCTCCTCCCGAGCCTCTACGTCTCCCTCGGCCCTAGCAGCCTCAGCAACAGGCTTCTCCTCCAAAGCGTCATCTACCACTACCTCTAGCACACTCCCCGAGGTACTGACTGGTCCAGACCTAGCTAAAGACTCCAAGGTCCTCGCGACCTCCTCCTCCAAGGCTTCAGCCTCGGACTCAGCGGGCCTAGCAGCCCCCGAGCGTCCACCTGAAATCATAACAAAAAAAATTGTCAGCCGAAATTTCGGCATTACGACGGCACAAAACGGACAAAATCCCAAAAACGAAATCACCTGCAAACGCAAAACAAAAGCAAACAACTGCAAGGGCAAACCCGCCGAATCCCATCCAGCAAAAAAAACTCACAAAAGAACGACTCGCCCTTCTTTTCAAGCAAAAGAAGAGTTAAAACAACCACACACACACCAAAAAAAAAAAAAAAAAAAAAAAAAAAAAAAAAAAAAAAAAAAAAAAACGACAACTACAAAAACAATCCAGCACCCTCGGGCACATACAAGGTCTGCAAAAATAAGCAACAAAAATTCCCGACACAACTGGGCATTTTACACAGCTCATAAAAGGCAATTTTACGTCAAATTGAGCGCAAACAGGTCAAGAATTCAAATTACGGCCACAACAACGCAACGTGACTCGATCATGCCCCAAGACAACCTAAACTACCGTTACGGTCTATTCAAACCAATATGGCTCAGTTTAAGCCCAAACAGACACTTATTTCGTCACCATAAGACCGTCTAATAAGGGCAAAATGTGGAATTTCGCCCCCAACACCCAACGAAGGTTTAACATAGCAAAAACGGCATCCCTCGACTACAAAGCAACCTAGTAGGGCACACAACTCGAGCAAACAAACACGACATTGCGAAATGAGATGGTGTCTTATCTCATTCACGTTTTTCGCACCTAGGGAGCGGGAACGGGGACCAAAATGCAAACTAAAAGCACCCCTATTCTTCTAAACAGGTTTAAAACCTAATGCTTGCATCAATTCCACTCGAAAATGGGCAAATCAAAAACGCCAAAATCGATTTCGAAAGGGTTAGGGTTTCGTCCTAATTCAATCAACAAAAAGGCAAACAAATTCAAATGGAATCAAGAGGATTTACATACCTTGAGATGACATAATGGCAAGGGCACGAAAAAAAAAAAAAAAAAAAAAAAAAAAAAAAAACGAGATCAAAAATGGCGATTTTGGCGATTTTTCGTGTGTTTTGTCGAAGAAGACGAATGAAATGGGGAGCTGCTGCTTCTCGCGTCTTTTTAGAGAAATAAGGAGAGGCTCCTTACATCTCACAAAGGCTCGCGCCTCTTTGAGGTGATCCCAGCGAGATGGCGAAGTTTTGGGTTTTTGCCCATATTCACACAAGTTCGTTATTTTCACAAAATTACAAACGACGGAATTAAAAACCGTCATTTTCAAACAAAAACAAAATAGCGAAACTCAAATTCGTTTTTTTCACAAAATTCAAACGACGGAATTAAAAACCGTCATTTTCAAACAAAAAAACAAAATAGCGAAACTCAAATTCGTTATTTTCACAAAATTCAAACGACGAAATTAAAAACTGGCATTTTCAAACAAACAAAAAAAAAACAAAATAACGAAATTCAAATTCGTTATTTTCACAAAATTCAAACGACGGAATTAAAAACCGTCATTTTCTTCACGAAAACAATATAGCGAAATTCAAATTAATTATTTTCACAAATTTAAAACGACGGAATTAAAAACTGTCATTTTCTTCACGAAAAACAAAATAGCAAAATTCAAAATTCTTTATTTTCACAAATTTCAAATGAGGGAATTAAAAACCGTCATTTTCTTCACAAAAAACAAAATTGCGAAATTCAAATTCGTTATTTTCACAAATTTCAAACGACGGAATTAAAAACCGTCATTTTCAAGCAAAAACCAAATAGTGAAATTCAAATTCGCTATTTCTCACTAAATTTAAATCGCCGGATAACGGAATTAAAAACCGTTATCTTCCAAACAAAATAGCATATGGCGAAATTCACATTCGTTATTTCTACAAACTCCGAGCAACGGCAATAAAAACTGTTACCTCTCTTCGAAATTCGAAATTACGAATGACGATAATAGAGGCCGCCATCCACAAGAGCCATGCTCAAACTACAAAAAGCCTATCTCTTTCCGTTACCGCAAACATCCCTTATAAACATTAAAATTCCCCAGCGGAACCCATGGAAACCTCCCCGCGGAGTCCAATAACAACAGCAACCTCTTGATGTAAGCCCGATAAATTCGGCTATTTCCCGCAGTCGATTAGTCGACCCTCAACCACGAGCAAGTCTCTACACACCAACCTCTTGAAGTAAGCCTGATAAATCCGGCCATTTCCCACAGTCGATTACTCGACCCTCGACGGCTGGTGAGCCTTTACGCGCGAACAAGAAACAATTCAAGGACATATCCCGAAGATGCCTCAGGTATGACTCCTTCCTATGGCTGGCGAGCCTTTATACGTAGTCTAACGGACTTTAAACGACCCGCGCTGGCAGTCGACAAACTCTAAATTGCTCCCGATGGCAGGTCCTTGACTCAAATACCCGAGTCGCCTCGACGTCGCCCTTCCCGACGGCACGTCCTTGGCCCAAATCCTTTTGAGCCGCCTAGACGTCGCTTCGGTCTCCAAGTTATAATCTTCGATTGACCTGGGGGCTGTACTTTGACTTTCGCCCTGTCCAAGCCTCGGTCAAAGAAGGGGCTTTGTAGATACCCAGTATCTGTTGAATCACCAACAAACACCCGATGATTATCGGACTACAACACATGCTTAGGAATCGCTACGTTTGATCGACAGTTTGTATAAATTACGCGTTCAAAAACTCAAAAACGATTTCGAAAAAAAAATATCTTCAAAACATTTCAAAAGTACCTGGAGTGTTTTATGCACGACGACGGAGTCGCAATGACACTAATTAGAGTCAAAACTGACACCAGACCAAAAACAGACTCAAAATTCAAATTCCGACTCCAATAACGGGTCAAACCGAGTCAAACACAAAAAACAAACATCACAAACCTTCCATGCTAACTATATATACACGGAATAGTTGATGGTCAAGTACAACAATCATGACATACAAAACCTAGGATAGAACAAACCATAAATCCAAATGCGTGATAATGACAAGACAACTTGAAGACCCGCAGACATGCTCGCGCCTCTTTAAGCAGCCCAGGTGGCCACGTCGCTCAAAACGCACACAACCACACAATCCTCTATAAATACCCCTTAAATACCACCATTTGAAGGCACGCGAGCGTCCGCCCCCTCTTTTCTCCCTTAAAATTCTAGAGCTCGACTTCCCGAGTCAACAAACGACACGTACTCTCGACCTACCGATTGAGAATACGAGTCATACACATTGTTTGGTATCGTCATCGTGCATTAAATCACTTGACATACCACTTCGACTAACTGCACCATCACTAAAACAAAGCAACACTTCATACTTTACAAAAACGGTTTTAAATCGAGTTTTCCGACTCAGCAAGTTTTTACACTTTGTCGATTTCTCGTCAAACAACCTAGCATGTAAGTATGAGAGTGTTATTAATCCTCTTCTTTCATGTTCTTTTTATCTTTTTTATGAATTTAACATGTTAAAACATGCATAACATGGTCCAAAATACGGATTGATCGAGCCAAAACTGAGTTTTGACCTGAAGCAGAAGCCCCTAGTCATAACTAGGTGGCTCGCGCCTCTTATGGCATCCCAGGTCAGAACTCAAATGTGTTTGAGTTCATTTTTTCCTTCATTTCTTATTTACAATCGGTTTTTACCGTTTCAAATCATTTTTACAATGAATATTTTTAACCATAATTTATATTCACCCTTGGTTCCTCATACCAGGATGGTTTAGTCCTTGACTCGGTCATAATATTTGGTTAATTACATTTTAAAGGGTATTTTAAAGCCTTTTATTCATTTGTTTACATTTGCAAAAACCATATTAGTCATACATGCAAAATCATCTTTGATTCTACATATCATGTCGGTTTAACCCGAGTACGATGATAAACTTTGGCTAATTACAAGGCAATGAACTTAATATAATTAGGGGGTGTTTGGTTGGACATATTGGAATGGAATGGAATGAATTTGATCCATTCCATTGTTTGGTTGGGGTGATTTGGAATGGAGTTAGATACCCAATGGATTCTAACTCCACCCCAACCCCTTGGAATCTCATACCCACCCTTCTCCCTTGGATTCAAACTCCATACCCTCCTTCTATAATTTATGATGAACCAAACAAGATTAGACAAGTATGGATTTAGAACCCCATACCACCATTCATATCAAGAATCTTTTTACACTTCATTTTACAAAGCAATGAACTTAACATAATTAGTTCATAACAAATATTTTCACACCTTTTCTTATAAGGAAAATGAGATGGCGACACCGGGTGTTACCGAGCTTCAGTAACACCGAGGGTATAAATGTAATTTTGTTACCATTTTTATTTCCCTCCTCAAACTTTCAGATTTCAAATTGGTAAATTAAAAAGGGTATTATGGGTATTTAATGTTACATTAAAAAATTAATTCGTCAATTTTGCTTCTCTATCGTATCGCTTCGATATTACTGGTTGCTGAACAACTATGGAATCTAATAACTTGCCAATTGCTATGGAGTCTAATAACTATGACATCTATTCGATACTTTTGGAGAAAAGAAAGAAGAAAGTTTGGTATGATCTCATGTAGGTGTGCTATGAAATCGGTTGACATTGAAGTTTTCTGCAAATGAAAATCACAAACTTTTGGGCACCACGTTTTCTGGTCCTTAACTGGATTTACATGTAAATGAAAGTTGAAATTTGGAGAAGTTCATCGGTGAGGAACATTTCACTCAGGTGATTATGTAACATTTTGGTGGGGATGAGAAGTTGAAAAATTTAGAATTCCAGTTTTACCCTTCTATATTGGCGCAAAAACAAAAATTGTGTTTATATTAATTAGATTTTTTTTTTTTTAGGGTGTTACCGAAATTCGGTAACACCCGGTGGCGCCCTAACATTGTCCTTCTTATAAATTATCCATGTCAAGCTTGCAAAACCGAACTCGACATCGAATATTAGCAACATAATGATAATTACTTCGAGTCCCGTTCTTCATATTAGCACAAAAGTGGTCTTAACGATTTCAACAAAACGGGTTTTGACACCCTTTTCACAAACGATTTCACAAGCATTAATAGTTACGAATTTATTTGACTAATAATAATACGTGAGAAATGAAAAATAATATACTTGGAGTACTTACGTACTCTATACTCATAAAACATGTTTTGCATAGAAGTCAATCCTACAAATGTATTAAATTTAAAAATAGAGGACATTTTCTTATACAACAAAGTTTAATATTGGACAAATTAAATGAGATGAAGTGGAAAAAGACGTTGATTCAAGCCATTATTAAACTCTCATTCATCTCACCGCAACGAACTTTGGAAGCATGCAAGTATGCGACATGCATTATTCTCTCTCAAATCGAGTAGCTCATTCGATTTAAAGTTGGTGCAATTATCATCGTTATGTGGGTTTCACTGTTTTTAAACTTAACATTCATGCTTTAGGTAAGGTTGACTTGGGATTTATAGCACTTTGATAAAAAGGCTAACTTTAATTCCATTCTGACACCATTTTATAAATTCACGACTTTGGTGCAATGTGCATAACGGCTACATTAAACACTACTTACAAACACAAATTCTTGTACCAAAAAAAAAAAAAAACACAAATTCTCATTATAGACGGACACTATCCGTCTATATGTGTAGACGGATACCATTTTCCCTCACAAAATACCCATTTGCCATAAAGTGAGAATCACATGGGGGTGCCCTACCTTGTCCCCCCCTACCCATTTTATTAGAGGTTTTTACCCGTCTGTTCGCCCCACCTGTCTATACCAAGACCTATTGACTTACAAATGGGTACCTTCACAATTTTTTTTTTCGTTTGGTGATAATTCTCCTTATCACTAAGAGAATAAAAATTCTCTTAATTTTTCTCCAAAATGTATCTATCTAGATGAGGAAGCAAGTCAAACTTTCTTTCATTAAATAATTATCTTTCTAATAAATATATTTTTATAATTACTCTAATCTTTTAATTAAATTGATGATTATGATTTTTTTCATTAAAATAAAATAAAAATTGATATTAGACTATAAATTATAAGCTGCTAGATTTTTAAGTAATGCATTAATGGTTATTTTAGAGAAGAACTTTACACATACTCATTATTAGTTTCGTGACCAAAAAAAATCATTAAAATAATTGGAGAAAATTTATAAATGAAATCCTTAGTTTTATGGTAAAAATATTTTCACAGAAATATACATTTCATAACGTTACTTAATTATCTTTGATTAGTTTTTCACTAGTTTAGACCTCGTGCATTATATGCACGGTACTTAAAGTTTAATATTTTTTTTATAAAATTACTTATATAATATTGGTACCTTATAGTTGTTTACATTTCTCATCATTGTATTTTGCTTTGATAAATAAAAGTTATAACTGAAAATTAGTTAAGAGAATTGAGTAATGAGTTAAAATGTATTTTAAAGAAAATAATTTTATAGCATAAAGCTAATGAGTTTCAATTTTTATTTTTTTTTCAATTTTTTTGGTCACGATACTCACGAAAGTAATAACGTTTCTACTTTTGGTTTTATACGGAATATGAGTTAACTCATCATCTAATAATAGCATTAGTAAAATATTTAGCAATTTATAGTTTTATATCAATTTTATTTTATTTTAATTAAAATATTATAGCTTAGATTTTAGTGAAAATAATATAATTTGATTAAAAGATTAATTTTAATGAAAATATAATAGATGAATTAAAATGGAATTGTTAGTTTCCTTATTTAGTGAATGAACATAATTATCATTAGTTTCCTTTTTTTGAGAATATGCATTTTGGCGGGAAAATGATATAGATCACCTATTCATTTAGTAAATAGAGGGTTTCACTTTTTTTTTTTGTTTCATATCAAAATACATCGCAGTTAAATATTGAATATCGAGGTGCAAATTTCAACTGTATAAACAATACGGTAAAAAAAATAAACACTCTATATAACCGTGCATGCGTTACGCGGGATCTATACTAGTGTATTCAACACGTATTTAAAAAGTAGAATTATTTAATGAGAATACTCTAAACTATGACGGTCCTTCTCAAAATACTCCAATCTTTATTTTAACTACGAATATACCCAACTATTACCCATATTACCTTATATTACAATAATGTGACCGGTGACCTAATAATCAGGTCATTTTTCTGTTAAAACTCTTTTAACCTATTCTTTTGTTTTAATCTTTTTACCTCTTTTCTCTTAACTTTTCACCCTCTTTGTTACTCCTGAATCTTTTCCAAGACACCATTCCTGAACCTCACCATTTTTTTCTCATTCATCAGTCCCTAAATTCATCCTCTATTACTCGCGGTTTATCCCCTCAAAGACGCCATTGTTGATACTATTTATTTTCGCACAATGACATAGATAAAATTACATTTCTCACAAGAATCCTATTTATTTTCGCACAATCACCTCCAAATTAATTTTTCATTCTTCTTTTTCATTTCTTCAATTTTGTCTCAGAATACTTGTTTTTATTCTCAATCCTACTTGAGTCATTCTTCGTTTTCAATTCTTTTGAATCAATTTACACTTGCTTTTCCTCCTCCAAATAGAAAAACCCATATCCATTCTGCATTATCATCGAAAGGCAACAAAAATTAACTTTTACAAATTTGATTTTAAACAAACAATGTAATGAAATTAGATAAAATAATTGAATTTATAAGCAATAAAGACACCCATAAAACTTTTTTCCAACATGTGGGCCTTTCTTTGGGTCCTCATAACTACTTATATGTTATGCTTGCAAAATAAGTCCTTTTTAGTTTTAGATTCACATGAATTTGATGAAGATGATGATGGGGCTTTATAAGAGGAATAATGGAGGAGAGAGAAAAAATAAAAAAGGAGAAAAAGAGAGATGAAGTTCGGTTGAAATGGAAGGGAGAGAAAAAACTTGAAAATAAAAATGTTACAGGAAGAAGTTGAAGTAGGAGGGGAGAAGGAGGGAGATGGAGTATGAAAAAAGAAAAAAAATGGGCTTAAGCAAATTAACCTGCTATAACAAGCAAATTAAAACTATTTGGTTGGAGTTTTTGGAATAGATTGGAATGGATGCAATTCATTCTAGGGTTTGGTTGGGGTGATTTGGAATGGAGTTAGATACCCAATGGATTCTAACTCCACCACAACCCATTGGAATCCCATACCCACCCTCCCACCTTGGATTCAAACTCCATTCCCCCCTTCAATAATTTATGGTGAACCAAATAAGATTAGGCAATAAGTATGGATTTAGAACCCCATACTACTATACTATCAAACTCCATTTCATTCCAACTTGTCGATCCCTAATTCTATTCAAAGCGAATGTGGGTAATAGTTGGGTATATTAGTAGGTAAAATAAAGGTTGGAGTATTTTGAGAAGGATCGTCATAGATCAGAGTATTCTCATTAAATAACCCTTATTATAATATGTCTTATGCCCTGTTTTTTTGTACACTTAAAGTCACTATCTTTAGATTCACTTCCAATTATATATACTCCTTCTGTTTCAATAAAATATTTACATATACTTTATACACAAGGACTTAGGTATAACGAGAGAGGAATTGCTTTTAATATTACTAAAAGATAAAGTAGAGAGTAAAACATAACCAAAAAAAAGAAAAGTGTAAATTATTGACTGAAACAACCAAAAAAGAAAAGTGTAAACTATTGACCGGCACAAAGCAGTAAGTTTTAGTTAAGAAAAGTTCATTTCTTATAGTTTCTGATCAGTTAAGATCTTATAAATTCTATGCAATTCAGTTCCTATTACTCCTATATTTTAAAAAGTTCAGATTCTATATGATCAATTTATAACGTATAAATTTAGTTCTATAAAGTTCGTTCAAATCCTACATTCGGTTTAGAAACTTTATGTTTACTTACATTAGGTTATGTAATGTTCAACTTGTTATGTAAATTTTGTTTACCATATTGCTCTTTGTCCCTAATTATTTCCCAAAACATACCTTGCCGCATCTCCTCTTACAATTAGTCTTGCTGAAGACGGGTCGGAGCAAGTGACGGATAATGCCACTTACAAAACGAATAGGAGTACAAGGTAGGGGCACCCCCATGTGTTTCCCTCTCTCCTCTATTTGGGTCATTTGTGAGGGAAAATGGTATCCGTCACTCCAAAGTGACGGATACGTGCCGTCATAAATGAGATTTTGTGCTCCTCTTATACTTCTTTTGTCATACCTGGAAGTGGTTAAGGAGAGGCAGAGTGTGGGGTTGGGATGGACCCAGGTTGGAGTCGGGTGGCCAAGATGGTTGAAGTGGCCTTGTGAGCTCGGTCAAGAAAAAATTAGATTCTATATGCTAAAAAAATGGGGCCTTAGTCATATGAATGACAATAACATGACATTGTGCAAACACTATGTAATATATATGTGGACCTGGGAAAAGCAACCCGAAATGATTCGATCCGATCTGGTCATGATTCGAGCTTTCTTGACCTGTAATTGACCCCACCCAAAAATAACCCGATTCGAAACCACCAAATCCGAAAATGACCCGACAAAACATAACTCTAACTGAACGGAAATGGCTTGAAATGGCTTTTTCTCTCTTATTCATTGACCCGAAAATGACCCGGCTCGAAATAACCCGACCCACTTGACTCAAAACAGACCCAAACCACAAACCCCAATCAGACTTAAAACCCGAAATGACTCGGCCCGACCCGAATTAACCCGAAATTAATGAGACCTGAACTGACCCAACCCGAACTGGGCAGACCCGATCCCGACCCAATTAACCCATTTATCAGGTCTATTGATATATGTGAAAGATATTAAATAATTACAGGAAGAAAATAAGGTAAATACGGCATGCTAATAATATTTTACACAAGCTATGGTACATGAAGATATATTCTCAATAATTTGTTATTCGGCCAAGTTATTTCTTCTACTTGAACAGTAAGACAAATTTGATAAATGAGGAGTGATATGATCGTTAAATTGATAATATAGATTTTTACTTACGCCATAATGAAGGGAAAATATATTATCGTTGAGAAATATTTAGGGAGTAAAAATAAGAATATAGAATCTTATGGATAAAAAATTTGAAAAATCGAACGAAAAATAAAATTGGGAAAAAGATATTAAGGTAGTTTTGGAAAAAAAAAAAAAAAAAAAAGACAAAAATTAGATATTTTCATGATAAAAAAGTTCTAACATCCCGGCACAAACCTAGGGTCGGGAGCGGTCACTCAAGGTAGTCCGCCAGGCAGTGTACATGGCCCACAGATCAACACGGGTCATTTCTAGCGCATTTTGTCCTCACTCATGCGCATCCTGGGAACCTTCATAGGAGGTCACCTAAGACTAATCCAGCCAAGCACGCTTAACTGTGGAGTTTTTTCGCATGAATGACCAAAAAAGAAAGTGCACTTTATTGATATGAGTAATAATTTCAATCCTTTTAAGCACTAGTAAGATTTTAAGTCTATCAATAAACCTCTTCAAGAGGGTACCCCACCCGAATAACGTTTTCGGTTTAAAAAAAAAAAAAAAAAAAAAAAAAGTGTAGTAGGATTACTTTTGCAAGACATAAGCAACTTGAAGCCGGAATTTTTACTTTCTTCGCCAAACAAGTGTCTCTAATAGTATTTGTAACACCCCCGTTTAGGAAGGAGTCTTTAACAAGGTATTTCCGACTAAATGAGAGTGTTACCATCTTGGTAAACTGAGGCAGTGAATAATAAAGTAAAACAATCAAAGGTACTTTAATAAATGTTTACAGCCAATTTAAAAGACTAGCTAAGAACGGCTTACAAAACAAACCCAAGTTACTGAAGTATAAAGGTTTAAAAAACTCATTAAACTCAAATAAAGGACCTGACTCGTGAGAGTAGACTCAAGCTCCATGACACAGTCGCCATCATCCATCCCCCAAACACAACATCAAGCATATCTACTACTTTGTACCTGCTTTATTATCTGCTCCCCATTCAATTGGAAATTATTGAATGGATCAACACATGTCCGGAAATAGGTGACAATTGACGCAAGACACCAACACGTCAACCAATGGTTGAGTAGGGACAGAGACAAAGCTACCTTTTGGCCAAATGGGCCATGGCCCGGGTGACCTCTGAAAGTCATATATTATATCAGTAGAAGATTAGTCAATATTCCTCAGTTGGCATAGTGGTTAAATGTTGTTTATGTGTGAGACATTGGCATGAGCTGAAGATCATGTCTTCGACTTGTATAACTCTCATTTTAAACTTTTTTTTTTTTCAAAATTTTGTTACTACTCGTCAAATAGTTGGGCTTTTTCAAAATTTTGTTACTACTCATCAAGTAGTTGGGCCTTTTTTATTCCATGTCGTATACTCCTCTATCCATTTATACTCCACCTCTTAATTTCCTCCGTCTCAACTCTCAATCATTTGTTTACCTTTAATTAAAATATCTCTCACAAAAAATAGAAAAGACAAATAAATGATTTTGACAAAGCCAACATTTTTTTTACTTTCATTTTCATCAACAACTATTCCTACAGAGTGGGGTACCGTTTATCATTATAAGTGGTCCTTGTTTAGTGATTTCATGACTTTAGACGTCTCACCTAAAAAAAAAAAAATATTACTTGTAAAATCATCTTATATAAGGCCTGTTTGTTTCTAATTCTTTTTCATTATATAATAAACTATTGTATGTTAAAATGTTTTATAAAATATTGCAGAAGAAAACAATGTATAATGAAAGAAGTATTTAGTTGTAGGTTTAATACGGAGTATAATATTTTAAATACCATACTCGTACTTATGGACGAAGAAAACAATATTGTGCTTACGTCGGCCCCGGTAGCTATTTTGTCCTAGCTTCGTCCCTGAGTAGGGATAAAATAAATGTCAAGTAATTGAAGAAATACAGAATAAGCAATCGTAGAAGATGTTAACAAAAGCAACAGTAGAGTCGATAAACTCTGGCGCAATAGTAACCTCAGTGAGTGGCCGGTCCCCCATCTCACACGGGCCAACCACCACCCCTAATCAGCTAGTATGACACAACTCCCTGGCACCATGCTCATACCAAATAGTACATTGCCTGTCATCGTACCAATACTCATACAAATCACATCTCCGTATCATTGGCACAACTCCCTGGCACCGTAACACAACACAATGGCGCATCTCCGTGTCACAACGCCTTAATAATACGATGCATAAATGATAAAACAATGAAAACAAATTGTCACGCATACGGTTATAAAACAATGTTGTAAACACGGACCAAAACACGCCTAGGTGGATCGACCAAGGCACGTGTCGACCGACCTCAGCGGCCACACACAGCCATCATGGCTCCTTTATTCCGTTTCAAGCATCATATACGAAACAACGATAACAGAAAGGACTTAGTTGAGTAGGGTATCCCTATCTGTTAAGCAATCCACGAGAAGATGGTAAGCAAAGCTAGAATCGATCCTCTACGAACCCGTGCCCTAATTACGAAAATACAATACATACCAATCAATCACTACATCGCATAATTCAATCAATTACGTAAATCCCCAAAACCCACTTCGATCAATCAACATAACTGGGTTAGTAGGGCATGGCTATTGTTCGATTAAGGTATAAACATCAATTACGTAAACTAAGAATGATAATAGGTTACTTACGATGATTAATAATTGAGTTACTAGAAAAAAAGAGATGAATCGCGCAATTACTGTTCTCCTTTTCTCTTTCTCTCAATTCTTGTAGGGTTTATGTTTTAAACTGAATAAAAGCATCATATGATGGCTAACATGGGGTATATATAGGTTTAGTCTATAAATAGAGTAATTAAGAACGTAATTGAAAAGGCCCAAAATCTGGTACAACCATCAGGTCGATCGACCCCAACGCCATAACTCCGCTTCGTGCACCTAATTGCAAACGATCGCCATTTCTTTGATGCTTATCAGAATGAAGCTTGTGACCATGCGTTGGAAAGCTAAGACCATAAGCTTTCACCTCTTATTCGAATCAATCCCATGAGAGCTCTACAACTCCAGATATAACAGTTTAAAGTTTACCCTTATACGAGCGACCATATTTCCAACTTACCACTTAGACGGCTCACTACTTTGACGCACAAAAGGTCTTATAACTTTATGAAAAATGACGGGTATTAAAGTCTTACCTCCTTAAAAGGAGCTTCGTCCCGAAGTTCGCGCATACTACACGAAAAAACACTCCTATACGAATCCTACGATTACCAAAGATATGTTATTGTCATTCTAACCCATTATAAACACAACTCAACTATTTAGCATTATTAGCATAATTAAATTAGCAAGACTCTAATATCGTTATAACTCCACTTAAACTCTGTATGTACCACGTATATACTCATATAACCTGGTTTTCACTCAGCATTGTTACATTCTATCCCCGTAAAAAGAAGGTTATGTCCCCGTAACCTAACTCGTACTTGAATAATTAAATGAGGATATCGCAAGTATCACTATACACCATTACAAGGCCTAAACAGTTACAACAGCAAGAGCCAATCACGACACAACTATAACTACTGTCTTTCATCATACAGAGAGTAAAGAAATGGATAAGACGGAGGGAGCAGAAAGCAAATGCTTCAGATATTTGGATGTGGAAACCGCTCCTCACCAAATAGGACGTCATTCTAGTCAGATGTGCGGTAGCCTGTGATTATGGTTAAAGATTAGGGCGGGGTAAGCAGTAAGCTGAAATTAATGAAGGTCACAGGTCTCTCAGGTTATTACGTTGGCGGAGCGGAGCGGAGCTAATTCTCTAATTAATGTTACGCCGTACCAGGGGCGGATTTGGGGGGGGGGGGGGGAAGTGAGGGCACGTGCCCTCACGTGAAAAAAAAAAAAAAAAAAAAAAAAAAAAAAAAAAAAAAAAAAAAATTTTAAAAAAAAAAAAAAACGATAAACACAACCCAGAGACAGAAACAACATAAACACAAACACAAAAATCAAAATAGAACCATAAAATCAAGACGATATTTGGATTTTAATGTATAAATGTTGTCCGCAAAATTTTTTTTCTTACTGTGCCCCCCTTTACTCAAATCCTGGATACGCCACTGCGCCGTACCAATCTCCATTTTGGGAGTAAATAGTAATGTAAACCAAAATTCATTCGGCCCATATTCACATGGTATGTAACTCTAGCTTAGGATAATCACGTATTGTCTGAGGCCTTCAATTAATTGGTCACTTACTTGTAGTACAAGATTGGCTACACATTCAAGTATGATCATAATTAAAGGGGGTTGATTTTCGCAGTACACATTTTACTCATCACAGTACGCAGTTGACAATTATATCCCTCTCATTTCTCTCTCCCATTTTCTCTTTCTAATTTCTCTCTAATCAATGCTCTCTAATTTCACACACCTATTCTCCTCTAATTTCATGTACTACATTGATAAAAAATTTGATAAGACATGTATTATGTACGAAGTAATTGTAAATTATGTACTTCAATTCGTTTATGAATTATTTTACAAACATGTAATGTAATGTATTGCGTTGCTAAATTATTTTTACAATATTAAAAAAATAAATTTACTACGTACTACATCAGAAAAAATAAAGAAAAAGTAAAAAAAATAAAAAATCCAACCCAAAACAAAACAACGCACTCTATGTACTACACAGTACCCATCTTCTTGCTACCACCACCACCAGGAACTCCGCCAACACCACACTACCGACGACCTCCAGCACCGGCTACTGACCCGCGCACAACCCGCCTCTCACCAGTTCCCAATCCTGCCTCCCACATATTACCCAAACCCCGCGCTCTCTCCGATCTCCTTCATGCATTTGCCTCCGTCGTACAGCCACCGGCGACCACCTTCTGTCCTTGCCGGCGTCGCACTCCGATCTCACCGGCGATATCCCAGTGAATAATCCCCCATCCCACACCAATTAACCCTTAATAAATTTAAACCTAAACCCTAATTAAAAAAGATAAGAGTACAAAATCATAACAAAGAATCAATTTATTTAGTAACAATAGATTAATGAATTAAAAACCCGTTTTTTACTCAAATTATCATTTATAATTGAAGAATTTGTATATTTTTGAAGGAGACAGAAACTTAACAATAGAGAGATCTAGAGAGAATGAATTATCCATGTTTTTTGGTTAAGGGTAGAGAAATGGAAAATCTGGTGCAAAATGTACTGAAATGAGTAAAATGTGTACTGCGAAAATAAATTACGTAATTAAAAACTATAACAAATTATAATAGTTTTAATGTATTTGGATAGTAACTATTGGAGATCTTGTACACTTAGGGTCTGTTTGAATACCAATTTAGAAGGAAAGGTGAGGGGAGGAGGGGTGAGGGGAGGGAAGGTGAGGGGAGGGGAGGGGATGGAAAATGAATTGTGGTTGTTTGGATAACATAATTGATGAGAGGGAGATGGGAGGGGAGGAAGGAGAGAGATGACAGATTAGATGGAAAATAGATGGAAAATGCTGATAGGATATGATGAATAATAACAATAATAGAGTCCAAACAAAGTTTTCCTTCCAAATATTCCCATTGTAGGAAAGATTATAGTTTGTTCTATAGGAGGGAAAATAAATCCTTTCAATTCCCTCCCCTTCCATTTCCCTCCTTCCATATATTGTATCCAAATAAAGGAAATTGAATCCTTTCCTTTCCCTCCCCACCCTTTCCCTCCAATTCCCTCAATTCAAACGGACCCTTAATCTCACAAGGAGGAAATGTGACTTGTGCTTTGTTATACCTAAAAATACTTGGGGAGAACATTGAAATTGACCCGACTTAAACTAACATAACCGGACTCAATTAGCGCATTTACCACAATGTAAACTAAATATTTTGATGCACACATATGTTCTTTCGCCCACCTGTGCTAAGAGGCGACAACCTTTTACTAATTCAGTAATTCACTAACACAGAATCACAATGGCCTACATTTTTTTTTTTGAGGAAAACCCAAAGGTTTACTGCATTAATATAAATCAAACGAGACAGCATTGTTTACGATCGGAGGTAAATCATCCGACCATACAACCCTACCAACGATCCTAGGAAACAAATGAGCAAGTGCATGAGCTACGCTATTGTTAACACGACAAGTATAAGACCATAAAACAGAAACAAAAGAACTACTAGCAGCTAAAATATCGTCTATGACTAACGCCAAAACACTTCTTCCTTTGGCCTTCCTTTTGAGAGCATCAATAACGTGTAGGCAATCGCTTTCGATCATGACCATAGAATTTCCTCTCCGATGCGCTTCCTTAACTCCTTCAAGAACGGCCACCGCCTGAGCTACTTGTGGCTCCCAGACCTGCTCCTGTACACATGAGACACCCCACAAAACTCGACCTTCACAGTCCCGACAAACCACCCCCAAACTCACCCCGTTATCCTCCTTAACACCCGCATCAACATTAACTTTTACAAAACCTTCCTGTGGCTTCTCCCATCCCTTCCTCCGTCCCTGCACCTGGCTTCGTCTCCCACCATCCTCGTTCCCCCCATTCCCGCATCCTCCGCCATCAATCTCCTCTACCACGTCCCAAGTCCTCTTAATCACTGCCCCCGGATCAACCTCTCGTTGGTAAAAAACAACCTTATTTCGATGCTCCCATAATGCCCAACACCCCACCATAAACCTCGCTTGTTCCCGCACCCCCATCTCCCTCCACCTTGCCTCAACCCAATCACGCATTCCCACGCCTTCCTCCAATGGCCTACATTATTAATCATGATTCAAAATGAATAATATTTCATTTGAGGCATGTTATAAAAATCGTAATCAATTTATTAATACAACATTTTATATTATCATAATTGCTAAATCCCGCACGCCATTTTACTAAATCCTACATAAATTTACGACTTATTCCATTTTTGCCCCTCTCATTTCACCTACCCAATAACGAAATTAAACATAATCAATCCCCTCGCTCTTCTCTTTCTTTCTCCTCTCCCAACTGACTAACCTCCCCTGCCGCCTCAAACGCCATCGCTGGCTACCGACCGGCGGCAAACCAACAATTATTAACTCAATTACTTATTACCTCTTCGCTGACCCACCCGTCGTCACTTTTCAACACCAATAACTCATTCGTCGAAACCACTAATATGTCGTCGCCTTTTATGAAAATTTAATAGCGATGTTGTGCGCTGAAGTCAGCTCCACCTCCTTAGGTAATGGGACGGAGGATGTCGTTCCGTTAACGACGTCGATTTTGAGCAGTGTTCCTCTAATTTTGTTTTAAATTGAAGTGTAATGTGATTTTAGCAAATTCCCGTTTAATTAAATATTGAAATGAATTTGAGTTAAAGTAAATCATTACGTTTGAAACTAATTTAATGTGTAACAAGTGTTGTACTGCTATGTATACAATTGGCGTCGTTGAGGTGTGGAGGAAGGGGAGTCAATTGGGAGAGGAGAGAGAAAGATAAAGTGACGGATTAGGTTAATTTTTTCAGTCGTGTTTGTGAAATGGGAGGGGCAAAATTGGAATGAAAGGCATTTTTGTGTAGGATTAAGTAAAATGGTGTGCGGGGGATTTAGCACATCCCTATATTATTTGTGCCTATTTTATTATCATTGATACCATTTTTACTTCAATTATAAATGGTTTTTAATAAATTTATTGAGAGACTGTAACACCTCTAATTTCCATAATATATTTCCTTAATTTTATTTTCCCATATTTCATATTTTATTTTCTGGGAAAATATCCGTCTCTTGTCTTTTTAGCTCGTTGGGTCCGAAAACGGTGAAGACCCGTTCTATTCTTGGGTCTCACGTGATTTTGGAGTAACATGGGTGAGTTTTGGGCCTAAGCTTGGAATAAACCCATGAGTTCTTCAATAAATAAGAAGGGGAACCAAACCCTTACTTTTCTTTTCTCATCATCCTCACAAAACCCTAAACCTAATTTCTCTCCTCTCTTCCTCCCTTGTGCCGCAAGAAATCTCGCCTAGGGTTTCGTGCCGCCCTTCCTTTCTTCTTCGTTTCTCATCGTTCTTCATGCCTAAATCGATCCTATTCCTTGGGTCTATCTATCTTCTTCGTAAGTTTTATGTTTTTCGCGTAGTTTTTATAGTTTTTATATATAGTTAGTATATTTATTAGATTCGTTCTTCTTTGGCACGTGTGAAACGACAATGAAGGCGTGGAAGTTGCTCCTGGAGAGGACGTTTATATCGTTGAAGACGATCTTTAGGATCATTTGCTTAAAGGTAACTAGGTGTTTCTCTTTTAATTGTGTTTATTCCAGTTGATGTAACTAATATGATTTAATGATTGATTTGTATGATTGGCATAAATTTGATTGTTTATTATCATGATTAATTATATATGTTGTCGCATGTTTTTATATGTTTTAATGCATTAATTATGTATCGTATATTGTTTGTATGTTTATTATAGGTGTCATGAGCGCAATTAGGGTTTACGAACGAAACACTAATGGCGGCATGATAGGCGGCCAAGAGTGGGATTCGAAGTTATAGCTAAAGCTAGTATAACCTTGATGATGATTCAAGTGTTATAGCTGAAGTTAGTACAACTTTGGGTGGTTACTCTAGTTATGGCTGTTTGAGGTATAACCTTGGAAATATGAATCCAGGTTATAGCTGAGTCTACTATAACATTGAAGTATGAGTTAAAGTTATAGCGGAAACTAACGTAATCCTGAGATTATGGCTCAAGGTTATAGTTGGAACTAGTATAACTTTGAGTTTGTGTCAAGGTTATAGTTGAGGTAAGTATAACTTCAAGTTATATATGTTGAAGTTATAGTCGCATCCAAAGTTTATGTTATGACTAAGGTTACTATAACATTGATTGTTAATACTTGTTTTGTTTGTTGTGTTGTATTCAGTTATAGTATAACACTATGTTTGTATATGCCTTGGTTACTCTTATTCACATGATAAGTAGGGTAGTCAGTTATACTATCCTATGAGTTGAGTCGTGACGTTGTTCACGCATGTTGGTACAGTCAGTTATACTGTGCATTTGTTTGTGGCTAGTGGTATAGATGACGTGCGGTATCAATTACATACCAAACGGAATGAACAAACGCCACCCATTATGGGATTTATTGGTCTATGTTCGGAGGTGGCCAGAGTCGTCAGTTATACGCTCTGGGTCCCGAGTGTCATTCGGTGTATAGTTATTGCATCGAGGGGTCTGGCCAGGTCTTAGGCACATAGGCAGTGGTGATACGCTATACATAGCACCGTGATCAGTTATATACTTCACACCGACGGGGAGTCAGTTATACGATCCGTCGATCGATATCGATTATATGCTCGACGAGTTAGAGTGTCAGTTATACGCTCGAGCCGGTGTTCGTTTTATACCCTATGCGTATTGTGTGGAAGCATCAGTTATATGCTTTAATCGGTATGATGTGTGGTGTTCATCCTATTCGCTATGCTTTGTTGCTAGCTTTATGCCTTATGTTGCTATTGTTGATTGGTTACGATTGTGTCTCGTAGTCTGTGGTTTTGTTGAAATATCATTCAAAGGATTGTCTTAATATGCCTTCGTTTAATGATAATTTTACGTTGGGTTTTCATGAGTATAGATGATTTCACATGTTTATTGGTTTTGCATTTCAATTGTTAATAATTGTTAGTTATATTCAATCGTTGTAAACATGACGAGGAGAGCATCTAGTTACTCCCGAATGATTGTCGATCCCCATTCTCAGGTTGTTCAGATTGTTGCTGACTGGTTGATGCTTGCTTGGGGAATGTGCGAAGCGAGCTTAATAATAAATTTGGAGTTTGTTTTCAATTCAGTTTGAGAATCTTTGAATAATGTATTAGTTTGGTTTTGGATTTAGTATCGATCCGGATTTGGGCTTGGTGTTTTCGCCACCTTGACCCTTTGATCAGTATTATACTCTGATATTTACTTTATATTACCTTTTCCTTTGTTTTATAATCCGGGTTGTTACAGTTGGTATCAGAGCGAACACGCTCCCAACTTTCGCTTAGTTGATGACTAAAATAAATGACTTAGTTAATGAGTGGGAGTAAATGGGGTAGAAACCAATAGGATTTGTTGGTTTTCTTATGTTTGTAGAGTGTATGAGTAGTTGTTTGGAGTGGTACTTAGGTCCTACCACTTATAACGAGATTTTGTTCTTGCAGATGGTGCGTAACGCGAATGGTGAGACCGATGCTGATCGCATCAGGAGACTTGAGGCCGCTTTGGCATGTATGGCCAAAGGTTTCACTAATCACCTCAACAACAACAACAACAACAACAACAACAACAACAACAACAACAACAACAACAACAACAACAACAACAACAACAACAACAACCACCATCCGCAACCATCTGTGTTTGATCGCTTTGCTCGTCACCGTCCTCCTACTTATGATGGTGCGAATGATCCTACTGCTTTGGAGGCTTGGATTCGAGATATCGAGAAGCTGTTCCTCGCTACTGGTTGTCCTGAGGATCAGAAGGTGGACATCGCCACCTATTATCTGAAGGACGAGGTCGACAACCGGTGGGCTCTTGCTAGAGCTGGTCTGGAAGTTCAGCCAGGATATGGTTTGACTGTTTTCTCTGAGGCTCTGAAGAATAGGTTTTATCCCGGGGAGATGCGCTGGCAGAAGGAGCAGGAGTTCCTTCGTTTACAGCAGGGTTCCAGGACTGTCGAGGAGTACACTAACAAGTTCGTGCAGCTGTCACTATTCGTTACTTCTGTGGCAATGGACAAGGTTTCGAGGACTCGTCACTATAGAAGAATCTAGCTCCCAAGGTCCGGACTGCTATGTCTGGTATTCCTTCGACTTCTTTCCAGCAGGCTTACGATCGTGCTCTTAGCATTTATGATTCGGTTCTTGCTTCCGAGGCTGAGGAGAGTGCAAAGAGTAAGTTCGTGAAGAGGCCTTATGTTGCTTCTAGTTCTCCCCAGAAGAAGCAGAAGTATGAGGTTCATCCATATACACCGCATGATCAGGGTCAAGCCAAGAAGGATATGGTTTGATTCAAGTGTGGAAAGGCCTACCACCCGGGTAAGTATTGTGATACTGGTAATCCGGTCACATGTTTCACCTGCAAAGCTCCGGGACACAAGGCTATCGATTGTCCCCAAAAGCCAAAGGTTGATGCTCCTAAGGCTGATGCTCCGAAGACTGGTCGAGTGTTCCTTATGAGTTGTGCCGAGGCAGATGCTAATCCAGATGTGGTTACGGGTACCTTTCTCGTTCACTCTTTATCTGCTTTTGTTCTTTTTGATACAGGTGCGTCGATGTCTTTCGTATCCGAATCCTTTTCCGTCCGTGCTGGACTCACTTTTTGATCATCCGTTTGTACCTCTATATCCCTTCCTATGGGTGAGATAGTTTCTTGCTTCGTTCTGTTCAAGGACGTACCTGTCAGTATTGCAGGGGCGATCCTTCCTGCGGACCTTGTCCATTCAAACTAGGAGAGTTTGATGTGATTTTGGGCATGGACTGGTTATCTCGCTATGACGCTAGGTTCCTGTGTCGTGATCAGAAGATCGTGATTAAGAGTCCTACAGGTTCGAGGGTTTCTTATCAGGGTGTTAGAGTCACACCTACCGTCAAGTGGGTTTCTGCTTTGAAGATGGTTAGCTTGGGTAGAAAAGGTCATTAGATCTATCTGTGCAGTGTTTGAGATGTTTTACTAGAGTTGAAGTTAGAGGATATCCCTATGGTTAAGGAGTTTTTCGATGTCTTTCCTGAGGATCTACCTGGTATTCCTCCTGAGCGAGACGTGGAGTTCTCGATTGAGTTGTTCCCTGGAACTGGTCCCATTTCGAAAGCTCCATATCGTATGGCACCAACTGAGTTATAGGAACTTAAGAAGCAACTTGAGGAGATGATCGATAAGGGTTTTATCCGACCGAGTGCTTCACCGTGGGGTGCTCCTGTTTTGTTCGTCAAGAAGAAGGATGGTAGTATGCGGTTGTGCATTGACTACCGTGAGCTAAACAGGGTTACTATCAAGAATAAGTATCCTTTGCCGAGGATCGAGGATTTGTTTGATCAGCTTCGTGGTGAAAGTGTGTTCTGGAAGATCGATCTGAGGTCTGGTTACCATCAGATTCCAGTTAGGAAAGAAGATATTCCTAAGACTGCTTTTCGTTCGAGGTATGGCCACTATGAGTTCGTGGTGATGCCGTTTGGGCTGACGAATGCACCTGCCATTTTCATGGATCAGATGAACCGCACTTACTGCAAGTATTTGGATAAGTGTGTTTTAGTGTTCATAGACGACATACTGATTTACTCGAGAGATGAGGCTGAACATGAGAGTCATCTTCGTGTAATCATGGAGACTCTGCGTAAGCAGAAGCGGTATGCTAAATTCTCGAAGTGCGAGTTTTAGCTAAGGGAAGTTACTTTCTTGGCGCGATGGAGTTATGGTTGATCCGTCAAAGATCCGAGCTGTGATTGATTGGGAGAGTCCAAAGAATGTGAATGAGATTCGGAGTTTCCTTGGTCTAGCTGGGTATTATCGTTGGTTTGTGCATAATTTCTCTAAGATTGCAAGACCGATGACTCAGTTAATGAAGAAGGAATCCAAGTTCATTTGGACTGAAGCTTGTGAAGCTCCTTTCTAGGAGTTGAAGAAAAGGTTGACTACCGCTCCTGTGTTGACTCTACCAGAAGAGGGCGTTGAGTTCGATGTTTTTTGCGATACATCTAAGTCTAGTTTGGGTTGTGTCTTGATGCAGAAGGGTAAGGTTGTGGCTTATGCTTCCCGTCAGTTGAAAGTTCACGAGATGAACTATTCGACTCACGATCTTGAGTTAGCAGTGGTGGTGTTTGCACTTAAGCTATGGCGACACTACCTTTATGGAGTCTCTTGCAACATTTATATGGATCATAAGAGCTTGAAGTATATCTTCACTCAGAGAGATCTTAACATGAGGCAGAGACATTGGTTGGAGCTGCTTAACGACTACAAGATTGAGCTGCAGTATCATGAGGGTAAGGCAAACGTGGTTGCCGATGCTTTAAGTCGCAAGGTGTGTCATGCCATGAGATCTGTGTTGGTGTTACCTGACGACTTGAGTCGAGAGTTCCAGAAGATGAGCCTTGAGGTAGTTCTTCCTAGTACTCTAGATTTGAGTGCGATGGTTGCTGAACCCGAGATCTTTCGTGAGATCCGAGTTAAGCAAAGAGAGGATGAATTCCTAGAAGGAGTTCAAGTCGCTATAAGCGAAGGTCGCGCCAAAGGCTTCGACGTTGGACCTGATGATGGTCTGCGATTCCAAGGTCGTTGGTGTGTGCCTAGCTATGAGGTCTTAAAATGTAAGAGTCTCAAGGAGGCTCATAGTACTCCCTATTCGGTTCACTTAGTGGTGATAAGATGTACAAGGATCTGAAGCTTCGGTTTTGGTAGCCGGGTATGAAGAAATAGATCGCCGAGTTTGTGAGCCGTTGCCTAATCTGTCAGAAGGTCAAGTTTGAACATCAGAGACCTGGTGGTCTACTACAACCTTTGGTGATTCCCACATGGAAATGGGATTCGACTTCGATGGATTTCGTTATGGGTTTGCCGAGGTCGCCGAGAGGAATAAATGCGATTTGGGTCGTGGTTGATCGTTTGACTAAGGTCGCGCATTTCATTCCGATGAAGGAGACTTGGAGTCTCGAGGAACTAGCGAATGCTTATCAGCGAGAGATCATTCGTCTTCATGGGGTTCCTAAGGATATCATCTCCGACCGTGATATGAGGTTCTGTTCGCAGTTTTGGAAGAAGCTTCAGTTGGCTTTGGGCAATGAGCTTAAGATGAGTACGGCTTTTCATGCTGCGACTGATGGTCAGACTGAGCGTACGATTCAGACGCTTGAGGATATGTTGCGAGCTTGTGCTTTGGAGTTTCAAGTTAGATGGAAGAAGAGTTTACCGCTTGTGGAGTTCTCCTACAACAACAGTTACCAAGCTAGTATTCAGATGGCTCCGTTTGAGGCACTTTATGGTAGGAAGTGTCGTAGTCCTTTGTGTTGGGACGATTCTAGTGAGGCTGTCGTTCTTGGTCCATAGTTGGTTCAGGAATCGATTGAGCAAGTGAGGTTGATCCGTGAGAAGCTTAAGGCATCCCAGGATCGACAGAAGACGTATACAGAATTGCGGCGTAAGCCGATTGAGTTTGAGGTTGGCGATAAGGTTTTTCCTAAGGTTTCGCCGATGAAAGGTGTCAAGAGATTTGGGATTTAAGGGCAAACTTAGTCCTAAGTACATTGGACCTTATGAGGTGCTCCAGAGAGTTGGTGAGGTAGCCTATTGGTTGGCTTTACCTCCGAACTTGTCAAAGGTTCACGAAGTGTTCCATGTGTCGCAGCTGCATCGTTATCGCAGTGATCCTTCTCATGTTATACAGGCTGATGTTATCGAGGTTGAGCCTAACCTGACTTATGAGGAACGACCCGTTCGTATTTTGGAACGTCAGGAGAAGAGGCTAAGGAATAAGGTTGTGCCTTTGGTTTGGGTTCTGTGGAGGAGTCAGAAGTTCGAGCAAGAGACTTGGGAAACCGAAGCGTCTATGCGAGAGAAGCATCCGCATCTTTTCGAGTGAGGTAGTTCTCTTATCAAGTTTCGAGGACGAAACTTCTTTTTGGGGGGGGGATTGTAACACCCCTAATTTCCATAATATATTTCCTTAATTTGTTTTTCCCATATTTCATATTTTATTTTCTGGGAAAATATTCGTCTCTTGTCTTTTTAGCTCGTCGGGTCCGAAAACGGTGAAGACCCGTTCTTTTCTTGCGTCTCACGTGATTTTGGAGCAACATGGGTGAGTTTTGGGCCTAAGCTTGGAATAAACCCATGAGTTCTTCTATAAATAAAAAGGGGAACCAAACCCTTACTTTTCTTTTCTCATCATCCTCACAAAACCCTAAACCTAATTTCTCTCCTCTCTTCCTCCCTTGTGCCGCGCGAAATCTCGCATAGGGTTTCGTGCCATCCTTCCTTTCTTCTTCGTTCCTCATCGTTCTTCGTGCCTAGATCGATCCTATTCCTTGGGTCTATCTATCTTCTTCGTAAGTTTTATGTTTTTCGCGTAGTTTTTATAGTTTATATATATAGTTAGTATATTTATTAGATTCGTTCTTCTTTGGCACGTGTCAAACGACAATGAAGGCGTGGAAGTTGCTCCTCGAGAGGACGTTTATATCGTTGAAGACGATCTTTAGGATTATTTGCTTAATAAGGTAACTAGGTGTTTCTCTTTTAATTGTGTTTATGCCAATTGATGTAACTAATATGATTTAATGATTGATTTGTATGATTGACATGTTTGATTGTTTATTATCATGATTAATTATGTTGTCGCATGTTTGTATATGTTTTAATGCATTAATTATGTATCGTATATTGTTTGTATGTTTATTATAGGTGTCATGAGCGCAATTAGGGTTTATGAACGAAACCCTAATGGCGGCATGATAGGCGGCCAAGAGTGGGATTTAAAGTTATAGCTAAAGCTAGTATAACCTTGATGATGATTCAAGTGTTATAGTTGAAGTTAGTACAACTTTGGGTGGTTACTCTAGTTATGGCTGTTTGAGGTATAACCTTGGAAATATGAATCCAGGTTATAGCTGAGTCTACTATAACATTGAAGTACGAGTTAAAGTTATAGCGGAAACTAACGTAACCTTGAGATTATGGCTCAAGGTTATAGTTGGAACTAGTATAACTTTGAGTTCGTGTTAAGGTTATAGTTGAAGTAAGTATAAATTCAAGTTATATATGTTGGAAGTTATAGTCGAGGTTACTATAACCTGGCATCCAAAGTTTATGTTATGATTAAGGTTACTATAACATTGATTGTTAATACTTGTTTTGTATGTTGTGTTGTATTCAGTTATAGTATAATACTATGTTTGTATATGCCTTGGTTACTCTTATTCACATGATAAGTAAGGTAGTCAGTTATACTATTCTATGAATTGAGTCGTGACGTTGTTCACGCATGTTGGTACAGTCAGTTATACTGTGCATTTGTTTGTGGCTAGTGGTATAGATGACGTGCGGTATCAGTTATATACAAAACGGAATGAACAAACGCCACCCATTATGGGATTTATTCGTCTATGTTCGAGGGTGGCCAGAGTCGTCAGTTATACGCTCTGGGTCTCGAGTGTCGTTCGGTGTACAGTTATTGCATCGAGAGGTCTGGCCAGGTCTTCGGCACATAAGCAGTGGGGATACGCTATACATAGCACCGTGGAGTATCAGTTATATACTTCACACCGACGGGGAGTCAGTTATACGATCCGTCAGTCAGAGTATCAGTTATATGCTCTGACAGATTAGAGTGTCAGTTATACGCTCGAGCCGGTGTTTATTTTATACCATATGCGTATTGTGTGGAAGCATCGGTTATATGCTCCAATCGGTATGATGTGTGGTGTTCACCCTATTCGCTATGCTTTGTTGCTAACTTTATGCCTTATGTTGCTATTGTTGATTGGTTACGGTTGTGTCTCGTAGTATGTGGTTTCGTTGAAATATCATTTCAAAGGATTGTCTTAATATGCCTTCGTTTAATGACAAGTTTACGTTGGGTTTTCATGAGTATAGATGATCTCACATGTTACTGGTTTTGCATTTCAATTGTTAATGATTGTTAGTTATATTCAATCGTTGTAAACATGACTGGGAGAGCATCTAGTTACTCACGACTGATTGTCGACCTCCATTCTCAGGTTGTTCAGATTATTGCTGACTGGTTGATGCTTGGTTGGAGAATGTGCGAAGCGAGCTTAATAATAAATTAGGAGTTTGTTTTCAGTTCAGTTTGATAACCTTTGAATAATGTATTAGTTTGGTTTTGGATTTAGTATTGATCCGGATTTAGGCTTGGTGTTTCCGCCACCTTGACCCTTTTATCGTATTATACTCTGATATTTACTTTATATTACGTAATTTTATATCTATTGAATTAAAATGAACTCTAACTAAATTAAATTTAATATTTTCCGTATATCATTTTACTCCAAACCTGATTTACTCTAAATTATCGTCATCATTAGTTACAATTTTTTATCATTGTATTGTAAATTTTATCCATCGGGGTTCGTTATTTATCTACAAACCCGACCACAAAAGAAAAAATACAATATGATCCATTGGTGAAGAAGGTACTGAAATTAATTACGGAATTTTGATATGTAATAAATGGTTCTCTTAATTTAATCTTCCGACCTTACCCGGCCATGAATAAAAAAAAGCTCGAGTTTCGATCTACTGCCTTACCCATGATTCCATTCGATGAACTATAATACTCATACACACTGCCATACGGCCTTCCATAATTCATGAAGGCCTGAATTAACCACATGTTGCATCATTTTCTTGATAAACAAATGCAGTGGAAAGACACAAACAACACTATCTTCTTTGTCGTAACAATCCTTCTCAAAAAGTGGCAAGACTCGAGAAAATCCCTAGTTAGTTAAGGGTTTTTAAATTCCTAAACTACCCTTTTCTACTAATTAGTTTGAAATTTAAATTTAAGAATAAGGAAATGAAAATAACTAGGTAATTTACTATAATATCCCCGGTGACGTCCAATTTAAGTGACACATGATGACGCCATCTCATTTTCCAAAAAAACATTTACTGATTTACTCCTTATTGTCCTATTCACATATTCGCATATATAGGCATATAGCCGTTCATAGCGTGGATAGACCGTCACCCACTCCCCCCATATTAAATCAATATATTTGAATATACAAAAAGGTGGCAAACTCAGCTCTAAAACTAAAGAGAGACGTTAGAATCACACACCATATTCAGCATTTTGTACCATATCACAATTTTGTCAGTTCCTTCTGTTTCCCCCAAATCAAATTCCATAGTTTGCAAATTTTTGGGACGAAAAACTCCCATTTTTAAATCATTAAAGACCTAAACTTTATCTTTTTTTTAGCCCCACTTTTCTCCCTTTTTCTCACAAAATTCTCAAATTATCAGCTTAAAAACAACTCTTTTCACTTTTTTTACATTCAAAATGAACCCATATTGTTAAAACTAATCCAAGACTCTACCTTTTTCTTCTGTGTTTCAAATATTTACCCTTAATTTGCTTGAATATCATCTGGGTTGAGCAAAAGTTTTGAAATTTTACATAATGGCTACTTCATTTAGGAAAGATGAAGGGTTGTGTTTATCTGAGTCAACTGGGTCAGTAACTGAGTCACTTACTGAGCGTAGAAGAAGCTGTGGAAGTAGATTAAGTTGCGAGGTTTCGACTATGAAGAAATCCTCGTCTTCTCCCCCTCTTTTGGGTTGGCCCATTAGCAAAGCTGTCATTCCTAAACCTTCCATTCTCGGCCCGAAGAAGCCGGTTTTAGATGAGGGGTCTAAGATTAAGAAGCATAATTCTAGCATTTCTGGTTAGTTTCGGAACTTTGATGTTTGGGTTAATTTTCGGCATGGTTATTTTCCTATAGAGTTGGCAGAGTTTACTCAAATTATAAAACTAAAATGCGGAGCTAACCCGTTTCATTTAGTTACTTAGTGAATTAAATTATGTGAAGTGGCCGAATAGGGAGCTAGCTGGGATGCTCGCCTCTTTTGGTTAATGAAAATTTTGAAATTTACTCGATTTTTTTTTCCGTTTCTAGGTTTACTTTACTGCATTACTAGCGCCTACTACGAAATGACTATTATTTACTCCGTACTATTTAAGTAAACTCTACAATGCAGAGTTAACCCGTTTAATTTAGTTAATTTGTGAGTTAAATTATGTGAAGTGGTCGAATAGGGGGCTATCTGGGAGGCTCCCCTTTCCTAGTTAATGAAAAATTTGAAATTTAGTCGATTTTGTCCGTTTCTAGTTTACCTTATTGCATTACTAGCGCCCTACTACAAATCCTGATTCCGCAGTTATTGTATCTTGTTTTTAATTATGTATTTAATATGTTTGTGTAAATGTGTTACAGAGATGGAGTTAATGAAAGAGAGATTTGCGAAGCTGTTATTAGGAGAGGATATGTCAGGAAGTGGGAAAGGAGTTTGCTCTGCTCTTTCTATTTCTAATGCTATTACTAATCTATGTGGTGGGTATATTCATATTGCAACAAATTTGTATTTTTATTGTTGGTTTTGTGAGTTTTTAATCAAGTTATTTTATTCCTAATTTGGGGTTAATTTGGTTTTATAGCTACAATTTTCGGACAATTATGGAGGTTAGAACCTTTGCCTTTAGAGAAGAAGTCGATGTGGCGAAGAGAGATGGAGTGGTTGCTTTGTGTTGGTGATCACATTGTTGAGCTCATACCAACTTGGCAGACTTTTCCGGATGGAAAAAAGCTAGAGGTAGTCATTTTGTTCTTTCATAGTGTCATTTTAAAAGTTTCTGTCTTGCATTCGAATTGTGGTAGATGTTGTAAGCGGGTGTGTATCTAAATGTCGAACATCATTGTTTCTTACAAACAAATTGAAATTGGTTTTGATTTAATAGGTACTGCTTATAAGTTTTAAAAGTACAGATTGTCTTCATTAATCACATTTGTGTTTGATTTTTATGTTTGCAACTACTTGATTAGTTTCCTTTTTCTGAAATGCTGTGCCCAGTGTCCTACACTCACAGTTTCACATCATGCAAGTATATGTCGAGATTAAGTGGTATTAGTCATGACCTAGTTTCGAAACCCACTAACATCAACATTCAAATCTGCCATTGTAGCTTTCATTAGATAAGAGATCATGTGTGACGCGGGGAACTATGGATGTAACCAACGTCTAACATATTTGTGCCTGCCCTTTCAGATAATGACTTGCAGGCCTCGAACAGACATATTCATCAATCTTCCTGCACTTCGAAAACTAGACAACATGCTCATAGTAAGTTATTGATTCCAATATTTCATTCTTTAGCCTGTTACGTCCTCTTTCTTTACCTTATTATGTTTCTGTTCTCGCCATTAGGAAATACTAGATAGCTTTGGGAAGACCGAATTCTGGTATGTTGATCAAGGAATAGTAGCCTCAGACTGTGATGGTTCATCATCTTTTCGGAAAACCTTACACCGGCAAGAAGAGAAGTGGTGGCTTCCAGTGCCTCGGGTTCCTCCTGGTGGCCTAAAAGAGACTTCTCGGAAACAGCTTGATCACAAGCGTGAATGCACAAACCAAATTCTCAAGGCAGCCATGTCTATTAATAGCATGGTTCTAGCTGATATGGATGTACCTGACTCCTACCTCGAGTCCCTTCCGAAGGTATGTATATGGAAGAACATTACCCAGTTGTTCATTATGTTTACCTAAGACAATCACTAGTTGCTCGAACGAGTAATTTGACAGCATCTTATAAGCCAGTAATACTCTAATTTTTCAGAACGGAAGAGCATGCCTAGGGGACATGATGTACCGTTACATTACATCAGACCACTACTTGCCAGAGTCTTTACTCGATTGCCTGGACCTCTCAACTGAACACGTAGCCCTTGAAATAGCAAATCGTGTTGAAGCAGCTATCTATGTATGGCGAAGAAGACTCCATGCTAAACCCCTTAGCACCAATCCCACTCGATCTACCTCTAAATCATCATGGGAAATGATGAAGGATCTTATGGTTGATGGAGATAAGAGGGAACTTCTTGCTGAAAGAGCTGAACGGTTGCTTCTTTGCTTGAAGCAGCGCTTCCCTGGCCTGACTCAAACCTCTCTGGACACAAGCAAAATCCAGTGCAACAAGGTCTATTTTTACTTCCCCTTGCATGTCTTTTTTTTTTCTCCCCTTAAATCAGGTCATTCTGATTAGTGTTTCATCGCGAATCAGGTTTTGGGTTATATTCATGTTCTATTTGAGTCCAACTTAAGTTCCAAACTGAGTTATTTGAAACGGCCAGATCATTTTTCAGGTGTAGGGGTAACATTAGTATTACTGCATAAAACTATCACCCTACTTTAAGAGTTAATAAACTCTCATGCAAGTTTTTCACATTGCTGTATTTTTTTTCCCTTAACAACAGGATGTAGGAAAATCCATTCTAGAAAGCTACTCAAGAGTTCTGGAGAGTTTGGCATTCAACATTGTAGCTCGAATTGACGATCTACTTCATGTAGATGACTTGACCAAACAGTCAAGTGTGATTGCTCACAAGAAGACCTCGAGCACCCCCCACAAAGCGGCTATGTCCACTCCGAGCCCTGCATCAGTGATTAGCCCAGGAAGAGTCGAGAGGACTCCTTTCATGAACCGCGATATCAATAAGCCTCCTAGACGTGGTGGTGGTGGTGGTCTTGGGGTTAAGAGAGTCCTAACCAACTACCTAAGTGGTGAGTCGAAGACAAAGACCTGTGTGAATTTGATAGAAGGTCCAGGGATCAAATCAAGCATTGGATCACGATCACCTGCTTCTACGGATGACATAGAGAATGTGGATCCTCAGAGGGCCTTGACTGTCCATCAGAAGTCGAGTAGATTCTGATGGAATCTAAAATCTTGGTAGTATCTTAAGAATCATTCACAAGAGTTTACCGGTGTTGTTCTAATTCAAAAGTATGTTGAATTTGTTTGTTCCACATAAATATATATGTAAGGAGTGTTTGTAAAGCAATTCATATGGACCTGAAGCAATATTGAGGTGTTAGAGATTGATTCTATGTTATTATGGTTTGTTTGTTACAGATTTATTGATTGTCAGAATTGTTTATATAAAGTGATCCATATGCCGATTTTAAGGATAAATAATGTTTATAAAGTGATCCATATGCAGATTTCATTTCTCATCTTACTCGACATATGTTAAAGTTCCATCCAAAAATCTTCATTCACATTGTCTTGAATAATTCTCAGTAATCCTTTGTATTCTCATCATCACTTTGATTTGCGGAAAACTCTTCTGAAGAATGAAAACGATCGATATTTCAGGGGGGTTTATTGGTTTAAGCTAAAAAGTTCCTACGTAAATCCAGTTAGGTGTAAGTGTGCTGTGCAAGAAACGAAAAGAAAAGTAGAGAAAAAGGATGTGTATGGCGGAAAAAAGAAGATATAAAGGGGCATTCCGAGAATTGAACTCGGGACCTCTCGCACCCTAAGCGAGAATCATACCACTAGACCAAATGCCCAGGTTGTTAAAGAACTCAACCATAATCTATATTAAGACTTTTACGTTAAGCCATGGTTGGATCGTCACTGAGAATGGGCCTGTTGGTTACACATGTGGGCCGGAAATCGGATGTGTAGAAGTGCCTGGATCTGTCAAACGAGCGGTTGTAAGTTCGGCTATTTCGAATTCGGGTAAATATGTGTCGAGTCTATAAAATAAGGGTTTAAAGATCGGGTTATACGGTTTTTATCTTGTCAAATTATCACAGTTTTTTTTTTTTTTTTTTTTTTTTTTTTTTTTTTTTTGAGAAAAACACCTACAAGGGCATTACCTTAACATTACCTTAATAACGATAAATCATAAATTACAGCATTGTTAGCGATTGGAGGTCAAACATCCAACCAAAACGAACTACCAACTACACGAGGAGTACTATGAGCTAAAGCATGCGCTACACAATTATTGACTCTAGACGTGTGAGACCATAAAACAGAGACAAACTCAGTACATAACCCAAAAATATCGTCAATAATCTACGAGAAAATGCTCCTCCCTTGTCGTCTTTCCTTCGGCGTGTCGATGACCTGTAAGCAGTCACTCTCCAACACCACTCGTTGATGACCTCTATTCCTTGCCGCTTGGAGACCGTCCAGTACCGCTACCGCTTCCGCAAAGTATGGCTCCCAAGACTGCTCTCGTACGACAGCTCCGCCCCACAACACACCTCCTCCTTCGTCCCTGCACACCATACACGTACTCACCCCTTCCCCCTCCTTCACCCCGGAATCAACATTGACCTTCACATAACCCTCCGGCGCTACTTTCCAACCACCACCGTCCCTCTCTCCCCTATTCTGTCCATCCAAAGCCCGCCCCTCCCTAGCAGCCCCTATATCGCCAATGCCGTCACTGACCACATCACACACTCGCCTCACAATTCTACAAGGCTCAACCTCCACTCTATCAAACACAACCTTGTTACGGTCCTCCCATATCGCCCAACAGCCAATCATAAATTTCCCACATTCCCATTCACCCAACTCCTTCCACCTAGCCTCCACCCATTGCGAAACATCACTCTCCCCCTCCCCTTCCCACGTGAACCCCAACTCCTCCCACACCCATTGTGCCACTCGACAATCTCGAAACAAATAAAGAATCGACTCATTAAAGATATGACAAAAAGGACAAGAAGAAGACTCACCTCCAACTCGAGCGATGATGTTTGGTTTCGTTGCCAGTGCCTCCCTACACAGCTTCCAGAAGAAGAGCTTAACACGGGGCCAGACCGAAACCTTCCAGAGCTTATTCCACAACTATCTTCCTCTCTCCCCATTCGACTGTTAATTTTTATACTAGCTAGTTTGATATATGATACTTCCTCCATTCAACTCCACTCTACCATATTTCTATTTTCATCCATTCAATTCCACTCTACCACTTTCCATAATACCCAAGAAAAATGACCCTTTTATCCTCATGGCATTCTATTATTTACACAAAATGCCACTAGTTGGCCCACTTACTTATACACTTAAAACTCACCCTAATTGTAAATTAAAAGCGTCTTGCTTGTGATGGACACTATCCGTCACAAGCTGAAGACGGATAATACCCCTCTCAAAATAAGGCAGGGGGGGAATGGAGCACCCCATGGATAGTGCCACTTGCATATTGTGAGAGGGGCACTATCCATCTTCAGCTTGTGTTGGATAGCGTCGGTCTTCAATGAGAATTTGTGTTGTAAATTGGGCCAATTAGTAACCCTTAACCCAACCCACTAAACTAAGTCTTCCCTCCAAAATTCCCTAACCCAATCCAATATACACCCCCCCCCCCTATATGTTAAAAATTCTCTAGAATTTTCCAAACCCTAAACATTAACAGCCAACTACTCATCTCCCCCATTTACTCCTCTCATTTCTAATCTGAAACCCTAAAATCCTCCATTCTCTCCCTATCTCTAACGCCACCTCCTTCTGTATTCTCCCTCATTTCCTATGTAACGTGCAAGATCTCCTCCTTATTCTTCATCCACCTTCAATAATCATCCTTATTCCTTATTCTTTATCCTCCATCACTGAAAGCATTCATTTTCGTTCTTAGATCTATATGGCGCCTTCACATGCAAACTGTTCTAAGGAGTGTCTTCAATGTGTTTTGGATTGGTACAGGCTTGGTTCATCTGAAGATGATGAATCTGGGCCTGACTCATCTCCTCCAAAGACGATAGTGCTTTACTCCAAAGATCCGTCTTTCTTAGTTGATGAATATGATGAATATGCTCCTGAATCACCTCCTCCAAACCAAATAGTGTCGGACTCCCTAGATCCGGATGATTTAGGGTCTCAGGTTAAAGAAACGGAGTTTGATGATGGTTTTTTAGTTATCCCTAATTCCCCTAAGAACGCTGAGCCTGGTGTTGAAGAAGGTGGTGGATATGGTGAGCCTGAATCACCATGCACAAAGTACTTGAATGGTTATCTGAAGAGAATGGCTGAGAAGCGTTGAAAATCCGTTGAGAAAAATACGGCGCCTTTTAAATCTGTGGAGAATGAGTCTCC
Organism: Silene latifolia; assembly: GCF_048544455.1. Lineage (NCBI taxonomy): Eukaryota > Viridiplantae > Streptophyta > Magnoliopsida > Caryophyllales > Caryophyllaceae > Silene > Silene latifolia. The sequence continues at coordinate 48,290,398 of NC_133526.1, read as the reverse complement.
ATCACCAAGCTAAAAAAAAATTCATGGCTTATGTGGCTAAATTCAATGCTAACCGTTAAGTATTCAAAGGTGTTGGGTATAATTCCTAAATCTAAACCTTTTATTGTTATTTTAATTATTATTTGAACATTTCATTTCATTTAACTACTTGGATTTAACTGCTGTTAGGAATAATTCGTAGGATCTGTGTGTGTTTCTGTACTGTTGTTTGCATTTTTTTTTGATATTGTTTTTACATATTTTATTGGTTGGATTCGTTTGTGTTATTGCTGCTGTAATTAAGATGGAGGATTTAATGTTGGTTTTCTGTTATTGTTATTGTTTTGATATCTTTGTTGTGTTCACAGTTCACAATTTTTTGATTTAATGTTGTGTTTTTGTTGCTGTTATTACAATGGAGGATTTAATATAGGTTGTTTGGGGTGAGTTGGTTGTTTTTTTTTTGGTAGCTGATTAGTGTTGCTCAATGATGAAAAAACCTTAGTGGTTTGAGAGCAGTTAGATTTTTAATAGAGTTGAATGGTAAGTGGCCATTAAGTTTAAGTATTTAAGCCACCACATGGTATATAAATGAATGGGTGTGTGCGCTCATCTATTTCAATTGCAGTTTGAGAGCTTTATGATAACTGTTCCTTAATGGTTTGAGAGCTATATTTGATGTTGCCTTACTCATTACTGTTATTATTTGATGAGCATGGTATGTGTGTGTTTGTGTGTGTGTGTGTGTGTGTGTGTGTGCAGGAGGCTTGAATACTTTACACAACTCAATGATGAGGCCAATAATGCCTGAGAGTTTATGTTGTTGGTTTTAGGGTCGCTCAATGATGTATTTACCTTAATGGTATGAGAGTAGTTGGTATTATGGTGGAGTTGAATGGATGAAGTATAAGTACAGGTTACTGGCCATTAAATTAAAGTAGTTAAGCCACCATATGGTCTACCATTGAATGGGTGTGTGTCCTCAACAATTTCAATTCCTATATGAGAGCTCAATGATGACTGTTCATTAATGGTTTGAGAGCTTTATTTATTGTTGCCTTACTCATTACTGTTATTATTTGATGAGCATGGTCTACCTTCATTGTGTGGGTAGGAGGCTTGACTACTTGACACAACTCAATGATGAGGGCATACTAAGCCTGAGAGTTAATGTATGTCTATTCATTTAACTAAACTTAAATCTGAATATTCAACTGAACTTTGCATATGGATGATTTCGGTATGCACTTAACTTTAATTTCATTCTCAGCAGAACTCTTAACTTAGAACTGAACTGAACATTTGTGTATGAATTTATATGTTGTTGTCTATCCAATTTGTGTATGCATATTTCATTTCATTTTTCTGATTTGTCTATGCTTTTTGAACTGAACATTGCATAAATATGATCTTAAAATTGAACATTTAACTGAACTTAATACTGAACATTTCATAAATATGAACTTAACATTGAAGTTTGAACAGAACTTAAAACTGTACATTGCATTTTACATTTCATTTAATTTGAAACTGAAGTTCAATGTTCATTTGAAACTGAAGTTTCAAATGAACATTAAACTGAATATTACATCACTTGAATTGACAATGCATTATATTCCATTTAACTAAACAACCAAACCTTCTACATTGTACCCTACTTCATTCATTAGGTATTCTAGTCCTTGCGTCTTACCTAATCCCTGCATATATTCAATACATTCTCTTACCAACTCTTCATTGACGATTAAATTTCTTGGTAACATACCAATTGCAGCTAGATGACCCTTCCCCAAGTTAATAATTTCAATAAAATTATTATGCCCCTTACATTTCATAATCTCAATCATGATTGCTTGTAATGATAAGAATATGTTGTTGAGTTTGTTAGGACTGTAATCTACAAATGCTTGCATTACTAAGAATAAGTACTTTTTTTGTCCAATATATTGATCGATTATTATTGTTACACGTACATGACGGCTGATGACTATATTTATATGCTTCTCATTTAACTAATCAATCATGTGCTAAAATTCTAAAACCATGCTTTAAAACATATATAAGCATACTTTATTTCAAAATTTTGAAAGTTTGGATTATTTAGTCATTGTATATAAGTCTAGTTTGCTTTAAATTCAAATTTTCAATAAACTTACTTCTATTTAAGGGTCGAGTTACAGGTCGGGCGGGTCTTGACCCTAAATGTGGGGTTATTACCGGGTCGTATTTTCCGGTTCAAGTTTTTCCGAGCAAGTTTCGGTCGCGTTATTTTCGGGCTGATTTTGGCGACAGGTAGAGCATGCTCCAGCGACAAATATGGTAGTGGTGATGGTGTGGCGGTTGATGGTAGGTGATAGCGGTAGGTGGCAGTGGCTGTTGTTGAGGTTTGAAGTGGTGGTGAGCTAGGTAGCACCAAAACGGACACGTGACACAGCATTCCATTAAATTTAGGACACGTGACACATATATTTTATAGTTATGTGACAGGATAATCGTATACCTACCAAAGATAACCAACTGGTCTCTAACTAATATAGCTAGGGAAGTCGGGATTGTATCCACAGGGAGATTAAAAATGTATTCTATTGCTCACCAAAGTCCGTCTAAGTAACAAATTCGGGGTTGTTTGATTGTTGATTCCTAAACTACAAGTAGTAAAGGAAAGAAAAATAAAGAGTAGAAAATGAGTTCAAATAATGAGAGAGAAAGCTAGGACATCGGGTCACCATGAAAATGCAACGGTGAAGTTTAGGGTCAAAGATCAGTCATAAAACGGTCTACAGAGTAGTGAAAAGGTCCTCTCGGATCGCTATTCGCCCTAGAATGTTTCTAACGGGCTCTTAATGCGTGCATTTTATATATGGTTTTTCCCCTATATTTGCACGCATTTCTATGCTATTTATGTGGCGACTAGCTACAAATGCTCCCGAATAGTCTGCTACTTTGATCTTTCTTGTATTAATTGCAGGAATGAGCTGGAGAGGAGGATAATCGAGCCTGAACCTGTCCCATTTGCATGCATTTTGGATTAAGAAGAATCGCAGCCCGGAAATTGTTACCTAAAGATGCGTGAAGTAATTTCGGAAGATGTTTTGAGTGCATCTACGCTGATACAGTGCTACTGTCCTCGATCGACCAAACTGGTTGCCTAAACTAGTCGATCGAGTACCTTTAGATGCTGAAAGATCTCGATCGAATACTTAGCTTACTCGATCGAGATGGGTGTTTATTGAGTTCCTCAATCGAGTACTTGTGTTACTCGATCGAGAGGTTTGTTGCTTATCGTCCTCGATCGAAGAGTTTATTTCTACTCGATCGAGAGGTTTAATCAATTACGCAATCTTTTAGTTAATTCTCGGATATTTATTATTGTATCTTAGAATAAATAAGGGGGACGACGGCACACTAGGATTTCTTCCCTTTTTGCACTTTACTTTTTAGACTTAAAAACTCTCCATTGCTTGGAACTCTCTTTCTATTGGTATTTCTGATCCCTAACTTGATTGATTATTATTGCAATTTCATTCTTGTTTTCACTTCTTCTATTGATTGCTCTTTCTCTTATCTCTTTATTAATTAATCACTATGTTTAATTTATTTGTTGTGCTTGTTATTATTTCCTCAATATCTATCATGCATAGCTAATCCCTTCATGCTAGGACATAGGGGAGCCATGGTAATTAGGGAGAATATGAACAGGTGATTAGGGCTTGGTATAAATTGGGTCTGTGTTGTTAATCATTGCATTTAATAGCGATTAGTTGCTTGAGTCGACGTATTTAGCTAATTGATTTGGTACACCTTGACCTAGATCGAAAGATTGGAAGGGGCAAGACTTGCAATGATCATTAAGGCATTCTAATAAGGGTGAAAGCTAAGTTAGTAATGTTTTAGGGCGAATAGCGGATCGAGAGGACCTTTTCACTACCCTGCAGACCAGATTTATGCTGATCTTTGACCCTATATTGGACTTCTAGAAAACCATGGTGAACCGACTGCCCTAGCTGCTTCTCTTTATCTGTCAATTTCATTAAAGTTTAATCCTTGTTCCCTTTTGCTCTCTTCCTTTATACCTTCGTAGTTTAGAACCAAAACAACCAAAACCCGACTTGCCTCTACCGCATTAGTTAGAGCTAGTTGGTTTTATTTTTGATAGGGTTGCGACAGCCGTGTCAGCTCTCGCAACTTATTAGGGCACTCTATTGTTTGTAGCAGGACTAACTCTCACCAGGCTTTCGATCTTAGGTCGGAGTTTACCAGTTTAATTAATTAATCATACGCATTAATCAACTAATCGCTATTAACTGCTACAATTAACAACACAGATTCATATTCATGGTGGATCTAATAAACTAATTAGGACCGTCTTATTAACATGGCTTCCCTAAATCCTAGAAAAGGGAATTAGTTACACATAATAAAATTAACGGAAGTAATGATAATAACGATTATCAAATTAGGTTTGACGAATGTTTGAATAGAACAATTAATCATAAATAATGAACAAGAATAAAAGAGAAGAAAGAGAAACTAAGGAAAAGAATTGAAAAGAAAATAAAGGTTGATTGATTACCGAATTAATAAAATAAGGAGAAAAATTCCTAAATTTCAGATCCAAAAGCTTGAGAGAAAGTAACGTAGAAGAGTTTACAGTGTGTAAAACGTAACCTAGAATGTTTACAACCCTTTCTTAAATGCTAAAAGTCCAAGAATTAAAACAAATAAGAGCTAAATGGGCCGAATTAAATAGTTCAGAAAATTCGGCCAAACATAACCCAGTCGATCGATTTAAAACCCTAGTCGATCGACTAAAGCACCAACTTGAGTCTTCGCCAAAGCCACTTCAGTCAACCGACTAACAATATCAGTCGATCGACCAGACATCAGTCGATCGACTAACAAGGACAGTCGATCAACTAAATTGACAAAATTGATCCTTGCAAAAGTCATCTCAGTCGATCGACTAAAGTGTCATGGACGTCACTTCCTTTACTCTAGCTCACTCCTCGTCGCAATCACGCATCCCGAGGTAGTCATTCTCGAGCTAATCCTCACCAACATCAAGATTGTAGCTCTAGTGACGGGTTTTGGCTCGTTTGCTAATACTTGGGTCCGCAACCTGCATGGAATACAAAATAACCTAAAGTAGCCAATTCAAGGGAGAAGAGTAGCTAATTGCTACTCAATATGCATACAAATGCGTGCAAAGTATTAGAATAAATGCATATAAAAGGCACGCATCATTATGTATGTACGATTTTATTTTTGAAAAAAGGTACTTCCTCCTATTCATAATAATTCTCCCCCTTTCCTTTTTCATCTATTCATATAACTCTCCCTCTTTCCTTATTTAGTAAAGTTTTATACTTATTTTAATCACCTCACCCACAACAATACCCCACAATACTCATATTTTATCTTATTTTAATCACCTTACCCCACAACAATACTTATTTTAATCATCTTACCCCACAATAATACCTTCCCTCTCTCCAATTACCTTACACCACCCCAATACTTTACAATAAAATAACCCTTCCCTTAATTTGCGTGTCCTTTTGAAAGGGGAGAGTTATTATGAATAGGAGGGAGTATTTGATATTAAATTCAAATAAGTGAAGGTAAAACTTGACATTGACTATAACTCATTCTCATTTGGCCCCCAATTCAACTTATTTCCCCACCAAATTCCACCATAAAACAACCCACACCATTCACCTTAAATTCAAATTGTTTCCATTTGAAGGAGTGTCCAAATACAATGGACACGTGCCTAAGTAAATGAAGAAATAGACACGGCTTTATAGAACTATTGGTGTCCTACACGTTTTAACTCGTGTCCGACGAATGTCGTGTTCGACACGGGTATGCCGATTAGCAGAATTGTCCGTGCTACCTAGGTGGTGAGTGCGTAGTAGGGAAAGAGAATCCCAAACCCTTGGTGAGGTAGAGGAATAAAAATAGACGAGTTAGGGGTAAACCCATTTTGAGTTTGGGGTAAAGCGAAACAAAAGAAGTGTAAGACAAACGCCAACAAAGAGAAATGAGGGGTTTCATTCCCTTTCCGTTTTCTAATTATCCCTTAAAAGAGGTCCCCTAAATCTCTCTATGAGGGTTCGACCCTTACTTCCCTATATTATTATTTTAACTGATAATTCTCATGTTATCCTTGAATTTTGCATTTTTTTTCCTCAAAATACCCCTACTTTTGTAAAAAAGAAAAACGTTTGACTGGTTATATCTCTTAGCTAGTTACGATATTAGAAACCTGCGAGTTTTTTTTCCTAAGGTGACCGCCTTTACGAGATCTTCAATTTGAAAAACAAATCTCGTTTTTCGGATATCTTAGATTGGTGTTACGATAAGTCGATGTTTATTCGTTTAAGAAGTTTTGACCGACTATAACGTTCGATCACCTATTCATAAAGAATTACGATTTACAAAACAAAATGCGGCTTTATGAATGCGTGACTAGGAGATATTAGCAATTAAAGTTACTAGTTTTAACCCCGTGCAAAATTGCATATGTTTGTTCTTCAAATATTTGTTCTTATCAAATATTTAACAAAATGAATAGTATTAAATTTTGGAATTTACATGCGCATATATAGAATAATTCGTACATAATATAAACTCGACATATTAATATTCATGTATCAAATATGAAATAATTATAAAAAAAATTCAAACATTCTAAATCACTTGTTTTCTCACCATGTTCCAATCCTAGTCACCGAACTATTTCTGACATGACCAATATTATATACTAACCTTTGACAATTTTACATAATATAACATTATTATGAGTATTATTTTCCAATAAAGCCAGCATGACTAATCAACACTAATTTACTATTAGATCATTCTTCAATAGAAGTTGAGTATTTTTAGTTATAGGAGTATTTAATTTTCTTACTAATTTGGGTAAAAGTGAGAAAAAAAATATAAGAAACGAGTTCTCAATGTATATTTGGTAAAAAAATCAGTAAATCCTAAAAAAAGTGTATACTAAATTTTCACAACACTAACTTAGAATAGGAAATATTTGTAAAATTGAAAAAAAAAAAAATTAATTCACAAAGCATTTTATAAATATAACTCATATTTTAAAAGGTGTAATTTAATTAAATGAAGTTAGAAAATTAGTGGGCCCTTGTCTACTTGATGCGGTGACTTCATCAAAATGCTCTAAATAATCTTACTTTAATAGAAGAAAGATTTACAAGATACTAATTAACAAAATATAAATCACAAACTATATATGCACATCCACTTGAATAAACATTTCTCTAAAGACAAACACTGTTACATTAGGCCTGGTAAATGGGTAATTCAGGTCGAGTCATTTTCGGGTCAATAATTATCGGGTCAGGTCATGTTGGGTCGGGTCGTTTGAGTCATTTTGGGACAGGATTTTGCTTAAAATAAGTCATTTCGACTCATTTTGAGTTAATTGGGTTACTTCGAGTAGGGTCACCTCTGGACAGGTCAATTCGGGTATGTCGAGCCAAGTTCGGGACAGATTTTTCGAGTACTTTTGAGTCTCAGATCGGGTCATTTAGATCGTGTAGATTTTACTATGTCTAATTATATATCTTATTCATTTAACTAAGCACATCCCACCAAAGTTGGCTGGTGTGAGTGGTAAGGGCTCTCATCTCTTAAACAAGTGGTTAGGGGTTCGATTCCTGACTCTTGCGAATGAAAAAGCCAAACTTGAGAGGGGTCAACCCATTAAATTGCCTTCAGTACCCCGAAGGAGATTGCCCCAACTATCGGTACTATCGGTAGGGGATACTCCTGATCAACACAGCTGAGCACATCCCAAATATTGTCCATCCGCCGAACTAAATATCTCATCTCATCATAGATTCATAGACACTATTCATTCTACCTAACCTATCTTACTTCTATCTCTCGCCTAGTCGCCTCCGTATTTGAATACTCCCTCCTATTTGGAATAAGTGTCCTATTTGGACAATGGCACGAAAATTAAGGAATGGACTTAAATAATGAAAAGTATTGTTTATGGATAACAATATAGGAGTTAAATATTAAAAAGTATTGAATAGGATGGGTTAGGGGTGGGTGAGGTCGTAAATAAAGAAAAGAGCCAAGGGTAGGAAAGTTATTAAACCTGTCCAAATATGGTAAATGGGACAGTTATATAAATAGACGGAAATGACAAATAGAACAGTTATTCCGAATAGGAAGGAGTATATCACCCTGGTCTTCCTTATCTCATCTTCAACCCTTAATTAGCCATTTCCCCATTAGTTTCATCATATCCAACTTAATTTTCCCCACTTTCTAACTCATCTAATTACCTAAACTCATAACACATAATCATAACCTATCTTTTCCATTTTTTTTTCTATTTTTTTTTTGCGAAATCAATTAATCTCATATAGAAAGGATGATCTTTGTTTGCTTGTCTCAAAGGGTTAATTTTTGCTTTATAATAATAATTTTCGATTTAGTTTTACAAATTCTTTTCAGTACAAATGATATTGTTATAAGTTCTATGCTAAAAAAATAATTTCCAACATTTTTTTTATGTTTGTCTATTTATTTATTTTAATAATAGTAGAAAATGAAAATATACAGTACAATTGCCATAAATTAGTGTATTTACATTTTTCTTATGGATTATCGTATTTTTCCTTATGACTTTCTTCCATTATTTTTTTTAGAATTCTCAATCAAATATATTTGATAGGCTTATTGTATTTACAATTTACAATTTTTTGTTTCTTTGATACAGTTAGCAAAGAATTATTTTACTCTAATAAAATGTAATTTTCACATTTTTAATACTTTTATTTTAATAAAGAAAATGTTATCGAACTATAAAGAGGACTAATTTTTATCGTTAGCTAAAAATAAAATAAAATTGAAGCAGTTGAATTAGGGAGGAAAAGAAAATGTAGGCATAATTAATTATTTAATTATTAATCCTCAAACAGTCAAACTGTCCCCACCACATGCTAATAGAGTAATAGCCAGCTTCTACTATTATAAAGGTGATGTGAAAGAAACCCAAAGTTTCACATGTGAGGGTTGTAGAGTGGAACTCTCTTGGACCTACGTTGTTGACTCTTTCTCCTCTGTTCGGGTGCGGCATAGGCCCGTTGTTGAATTTTAACTTGGTATCAGAGCCCATGGCTAAAGACCTGGGTTTTATGGGCCAAAAGTTTGCAGTCAGACGTGTAAAGTTGCTCAGTTGGTTTTAGAGTGGAACCCTCTTAGACCTACGTTGTAGACTCTTTCTCCTTTATTCGGGTGCGGCCGAGGCCCGTTGTTGAATTTTAACTGGTGACGTGGGTTAATGAGGATTGAGTAAATGTTTCTGTATTTATAAAGATAAGATTTTGGAAAAAAAATAGGATCGGAGTATCACAAATTCTCATTATAGACGGACACTATCTGTCTATAACTATAGGCGGATAGTGTCCCTCTCACAAATGAAAGTGGGTAGTGCAAGTGGGTGAGAAATGGATTTCCCCACTTGCCCTTCCACTCTCATTTTGTGAGAGTACCACTATCCTTCTATTTCTATAGCTAGAGACGAATAGTGACCGTCTATAATGAGACGGGCTGTCAGTATTTGGAAAAATAAAGTGCAAACCTGAGTACCATAGAAATTATCCCATATTTTAATAGTCTAATCCAATGTTGTTAGGATCGGAATCCTACTTTGGATCGATAAGGTTACTAGATCGAATCGGTAGAATCTGATCGTTGAATTGTAAGTCCTACTAATTAACTAAAATATATAATTATGTTGATAAAATACTAGTATAAATCCCGCGCACACGCGGTTTTTTAGATAGGGACATTAGAGAATTTAACAATTATCTAATTGTATTTAACTTATTTTAACTCCATTTGAAATTGAAGTATAGAATAAAACTTAATATTAGTAATGTTTTATATTAAGAGATAGAAAAAAGAAGGTTCAACATCATTCAGTATATACAATTGCTGAAACTATTTTGTGTGTATCTGTGTTGTAATAAATATACTTATGTATATATTAAATCAAAAAAATTAAAAAAATAACCAAAATTTAAATGTTCACGTTGTATACAGTAGAAATAGATAGTATTAAATTAAAGTGTAAAAAAAAAATTTATTCGCAATTTATTCATTTTAAAAGTAAAAACAACATATCAATGCTCTTATCTTGTAGTAACATAGTTATTGTATGTAATTAATCAGTATTGGCCCAGTTGTAGACATATAAATGTGTTGAATAGAATTATATGAAAGGGTTATTCTACGTGGTAACCCTGTGTTTTTTTGAATTCTAGCTGGTAACCCTTCATTTTTCAACCACCCACATGGTAACCCTGAACTTATCAAAAAAAGTTCTCTGTGACCCCCAACTTTTATTCCGTTAAAAAACTCCGTTAGTTTGCATGTTTATTGGGACTTGGGCTTGTTTTTTAGAGTTCAAATGCTTAAATGGCCAACTAACTATGGTCTTCTCAACTCAATTAAATAAATATACCCCAAATTTTCCTAACAAATAATTATATTCTAGGTGTGGTAAGACTTAAGAGTATAATTCATAATCTTTTTATTATCATTATTATTATTATCATCATTTTTATTGTTTAACAAAGAATATTAAAGTAGTAAAAATACCGATCCACATCTTACCTTTGTTTTTTTTTTATAAAAATAATAATAATAATATAATATCAATTATAATCTAATATAATTTATAACAAAAACAAAAGTAAGATGTGTTTCAATATATTTACTACTTTAATATTCTTTGTTAAGCAATAAAAATGATGATAATAATAAGAATGATAATAAAAATGTTATGAATTATACTCTTAACACACCTATAATATAATTATTTGTTAGCAAAATTCGTGGTTTATTTATTTTAATTGAGTTGAGAAAACCATAGTTAGTTGGTCATTTAAGCATTTAAAGTGTAAAAGACAAGCCCAAGTCTCGATAAACATTCAAACTAACGGAGCTTTTTAACGGAATAAAAGTTGAGGTTCATGGAGAAGCTTTTTTCATAAGTTCAGGGTTACCATGTGGGTAGTTGAAAAACGAAGGGTTACTAGCTAGAATTCAGAAAAACACAGGGTTACTACGTAGAATAACCCTATATGGAATTAAGCAGTTTGGCCTAATTGTAGATAAGATATACGGAAATTTTCCATGGTACCCTCGAATTTTGGCAGATTACACATGGTACCCCTCATTTTAAGTTTCTACATATGGTATCTCTATATTTACCGTTTTCTTTCCCAAAATACCCTTAACTGATATTCTGTCATAACACCGTTAGTTTACTCTTCTAAATACTTCACCTCTTGCTTTTACCCATAACACAATCTTCTAATTCCTAATCTTCATCTTCTTGTTTTACATCTTCAAGCCTAATTTCATTCATCCCCTCTAACACCACCATCACTACCACCACACCACCACGCACAACCCCCACGACCCTACACGAGCATAAGACACAACAATTCCACACTTCATTTTAGATCAAAAAGTTAAAAACTTCAGGCAAAATATCTGTATTCAACACTTCGACACCTTGTCTAGAAGGCATTACTGCAGGGAGGTCAAAAATCATAAGGCATGATCCTAGGACATGAAAAAAGGTCACCTAACCCGAGTCGTTCTTACCAAAATGCGTAAATTCATTTAACCCACAACAATTAACATCAATTTGTTTGAAAAAATAAACACCAGAAATACAAGGAGGAGATAGTAGATCACCAGATCTCGGGTTTTACGACCACACGATATGGAGTAATCAGGATAACTAAATGAGTTACATAACCCCCCACCGAACCACAAGTTCTGCTCTAAAACCCAATTGGTAATACGAGGAGTAGCGAGTATAATAAAGTAGTGGATGATTAAAAGAGTGAGTTTCACTTAAGGAGTAAAAAAGAGAGGAGAATGGAGAGCAGTGGGAGAGAGCCATCAAAGCGGCGGATGCGGATGCGGAGGCGGAGGAGCACCACCACTACCGGCGGCATCAATATCGACATCGGTTTTGATATCAACATCTTGTTCATCCTATTCCAGAGATTCCGTCTTCTCTACCATTTACATTCCCCATGTTTTCTCTTCTTTTTTTGGGGGGTTTTTCTAATACCCTATATTCTATCAAATTATCTAATCTAATTAAGATTTTGAGGCATGATTCAAGCGAACACCAAATGAGGAGGTGGGTAGATTAATCTGTGGAAATAATTGATAAAGGAGGGGGTAGTGATACTCGGTACTGGTTGCGTCGTGGTGGTGGTGGTGGTGGTGGTGGTGGTGGTGTTAGAGGGGATAACTGATAAGTGATATTAGGCTTGGATATGTAAAGATGAAGATTAGGGAAGTGTTTAGAAGAATAAACTAACGGTGTTATGACGGAATATCAGTTAAGGGTATTTTGGGAAAGAAAACGGTAAATATAAGGGTACCATATGTAGAAACTTAAAATGAGGGGTACCATGTGAAATCTGTCAATGTTCGAGGGTACCATGAGAAATTTCCGTAAAATATAATGAAGCCTAAATATAGAATATTCATTTAGGCGGGAAAATATTAGAGCTTTCTTATTCTTTTAGTTTAGTGAGGATTAGTGGGGATGTTAAAATCTCGTATTTAAATCTCAAAATATCATTATCTTATCATGAACCCACAAATTATACCAGTTTATAGTAATTTTATATCTTAAAGTCAATACATAAAATTTTAATAATTGAAAAAATGAAAATGTTACGAGTGTAGGATCGGATCGTATAATTGTAGAATCGGGTTAAGATTCTACTTTAGAAACATTTGAGACAAGTTTGAATCTAAGATCCTAAAAAACTAAGATTATACCTAAGATCGGGATTGATCACCATCGGTCACCACTTTTTAAATCATAATATAGAATTTACCATCCATATCGAGAATTTAACAACAATATTCTAATCAAGTAAGTAAATATAGAAATTTACTTTGCTGGACACAACATTTCAGCCCGTCGTGCTCTAGTAAAATAAAAATTTCTTCATGGCTTTTGGGGTCCAGTAGCCTCTATCAACCCCGCTTCTTTTGTGAGCTAGTCAGCTAAGTAGGTGTTTGATGAGCACTGGGGCAACGTCATGTCATGAGCACAAATGTTGAGGCACTACGAGGCTAACATTTTTATTCTGAAGCTTTTGTATGAAAATGGCGACATTGCAATGATATCGTTAAGATACTTTACCTCAATCACCCTCTTAGTGTAAGCCACATCAACCCATCGACTTAATCTTGGAGCCGAAAGTGCCGCACTATACCTCTTAAACTCTGATTAATTGCTAAATCTCTTCTAATGCTTCATCCACTATATTATTATGCTCATTATTCCAACGAAACCAAAAGTTGTTTGTCCTAAAAAATTAGCCCTATTCTTTTAAAGTTAAAGTCACTTAATTTAAGTTCAGTTTAGATCCTATATAAATACAGTTTGAATATTATAAATTCAGTTCAGAGTCTATAAATTCAGTTCAGTTCAGTTCAGATCCTGTAAGTCCAGTTCGGTTCAGATCCTTTAAGTTCAGTAAAGTTCAGATTCTATAAATTCAGTTCAGAAAAATTATATACGTAGTATTATTTTTAAAAACCGATGCAAAAATATTTAACATTAGTTATTTGATACATACGTTATTATTTTTAAAACAAAATAATCACTCCTTTCATTATTTTTTATTATAATGTAATCGTAGTATAATGTATGAACAAACGAATGTATATAAAACGGAAAAATATTATTATCTTAGCTTGTGTTTTAGACTATATTTTTTTATCAGTGTTCTCTCTTGGCAAATAATAATAATAATAATAATAATAATAATAATAATAAAAAAATAAAAAAAATAAATAATAATAATAGTAATAATAGTAATAATCCTCAACGGCAGCATCTTCAGCAGCAGCAACCCCTACAAGAGAGTTGACTTCACCAGCTTCAGGAACTAGGATGCTTAGATCTGGTGGAGTGGGGTAGGCTTGAGCAATCTGTCTCCTATTCTCCTACAAATCCCAGGAAGTATGCGACCCTCGGCATAGGCCCGCATGCAGCTCATCCTGCTCTCCCAGGCAGCATACGTAGCAATACTGGTGGCCAGCTCCTTGATCCGAACATCAGCCTTGGTAAGGCCATCAGATAAGACATGATACACCTCCTGGGTACAGGCAAGCTGGTCAACATCCACCATGCTCTTCTGTTTAAGATCAGCCAGCTGGACCTTTCAGCTCCACCACCTGCTCCCTTAGCTCAGTCCCCTGCTTCTTTAACACAGCACAACTACTCACCAGCTCCTTGTTCTTAGAACTAGCTGCGACACATTCTGTCCGTGCCCTCTTGACCACCTTGCGAGTATAAAGAGCATCTGGAGGCAGGATAAGAATAGGTTAAGGGAAGGCAAGCAGAGATAAAACTACGAAAGAGGATCGATAGGTTGAAATAAAAGTACAATAAATGTTGCTAGGTGAAAGTGCATATTGAGAAAGCCTCCACAACACCCTGGTCTGGAATCTCCTCGGGCTCCATCTCGTCAAATTCCTGGATGCTGGTAGGCAGCAGAAATTGCTCCATAGCAAGGCAGACGAAGGCCAGGTTGGTATCACCAAATCCCATGGGGACACAAATTGCATAGCTCCCATCACCAACAGTGGGGCTAGAAGGAAGGGAAGGATTAAGGCGAGATTGGAAAGACCTCCAAAGCTCGGGGAACAGACGATTCAGGGGCCCTTCTCTTGACAGCAGGGGCATATGAGCTTCTAGAAGCCTTCCTCTTGGCATTTTCAACTAAGATATCAAAAGGGTTGGGTTTGGTGCTTCCTATAACAACAGGACACAGACGTCAGGTATCCACAAGGAAACTCAGCATGTATAAGGGTTCAAGAAGGCAACAGGAGGAAGCACGAAGCTAGATAGTAAAAGGTAAAGGCTTACCCGAAGACATAGTGTCGCTTGAAGTTCGGGGAGTTGATAAGTTCACAGGGCCAAAACCATCAAGCAGGTATGAGAACTTTCTCTTCTCAACATGTAGAGCAAAGAGCTTGGCAACTGAAGCCTCCTCGTCAGCGGACTTAGAGAGTTGAAGGGGCGCTACATGCACACAAAGGGTAAGAAGGTGAACAACACAAGAAAAGGAAAGATCAAGAAGGAACTTACTCGAAGTTTGGATCCAGTCCTCAAAGATGTAATCAGTAGGGGTATTGAGAGAATCAACCTTGACAAAAAAGAACTTCTCAAACCAGTCCTAGTTCTTTGATTTGGAAAGGAACTTGAGAAGTTCTCATAACCATCTCTAGCTCGGAAGGAGATATGACCCTTGCCTAGGGAGCGACAAGTAAAGTGATGGGCCAAATCACCCAAATCAATGCCCGCACCAAGCGTTTTATACATAGGGAACTAGTTGGGCGATGGCCATCCGGTTCGATCACCAAGATAATCTCCTAACCATCGGGGGGAAAAGGGAACCTCAACCCTATGGTGAAGCACTACGCCAAATAATAGGTGCAACAACGGTTAGATAAGGTGATATACCGTTGTAATACAAAACACGGAACCGTTATTACATCGTCCGTTGTTATTTTGTGACCACGGTTGTTAAAAAGGCGGAGCCGTTATGACATGTAAATAACGGGTTCAAATAACCGTAATACAATATTAAGAACGGTTCAAAAACCATTGTCTATAATATTGAAACTGTGGTAGTATTAGTTGGAATGCTCTACGGAAACCTATGACAACGGTTTTACTGAAACACAATCGTTGTAAAATAGTAAATATGACAACGGTTTATGCTTATTAAACCGTTTTAAATGTCATGAATTCGACAACGGTTTATGCTTATTAAACCGTTATATTATGGATGAATATGTCAACGAGTTTCTATTTAAATGCGACCGTTTTCAATAGATTTATTGACAATGGTCATTATTTTTAACCGTAATCGAATTTATAAATATTTTTAGAAAAAAATTGTTTTAACAGGTTCCAACAGCTGCTGAAATACTAATTTTTGCAGTAGCAGGTTCAGCTGAAATGCTACTGCAAAATAGCATTTCAGCAGCTGCGCATTGCAAAATTTCAATCCTACAACATCAGAATATTACACAGATTGATCTATTCAACCCAGCATCAAAATATTATAAACAGGGAGACCAAAACTAATTACACATGGCTCTATATACACACATACATAATGAGCAGACTATTGACCATCTGTTAATGAAAGAAAATAAGTGGCCCACTTATTTCTCATGTCGGCGATGTCTTCCTTCGAATAGGTTGGGTCTTTGTTGTTGATTGAAGGTGGGAACTACAAATCAAAATATACTTAATCAAAATAGACGAAATAAGTGGAATATTACACAGAATTAAACTCAAGTTACGTTTGAAATAATTATTAAAACACACTAACCGGTGACTATGTTGATATACTTTCAGGTGATAATCTCCCACATGGACCGACAACAGAAAAAGGCGCATTGTCTGTCGTCTGGTTGTAGAAGAGACTATTATATAAATCACATACAAATAAGCTAAATTAGATCAAACTCTCGCATAAACATAAATTAAATGATAGGAGTAATTATTAAGAATACACTTACTTTTATCGTGACAAAAGTTGGACTTGATGCTCCAATTGCTTGAAACACACTAATTCATAAATATATACAGGAAATTATAATTAGCATTTGGCTATGTAATACTGATGGGACATTAAAAGGAGCCTAGTCTTCAAAGGTCATACAATAACAATTGATATTATAATGTAAGGCTGTAAACTTACTTAGTCATCATCTTTACATATTTCTCAGTGGGACTATGTCCGCAAGAGTTAATCCAGTACACTATGCTTTTTGTCACATTGATTGCCGTTAGCAGCCAATGCTTGCTATGAAATATTGAAAATTGAACTGTTAGTTCATATACATGCATGTAAGCGTGTTAATAGATGAATAGAATCATGATTCATTATAATAAAGTACTATACATACTGATTCACATTGTATGGAGCAAACCATAGGCTTTTGGGCGTCCTCAACCGTTCAGCAATTTTATCGATGTGGTCTCTGTATTTGTATCCAATCACTTTTTGAGAGAACAATTCAGGTGACACGAATTCGTAGTCATGAGAAACATAGTTCCCCTCAGCGATGTGTGTACACATGTACCTATTACGTCAAATGGAACGAAGAATGTTATTTTCATTGATGATTTAAATAATCATCACTATTTGTAAAACCAAATGCCAAGTTTTATTAAAAAACTTACTTCATCCAAATTACAATAATGTGCATAGCATATAACTCGTCAAGGTCGAGAAACTGACACAGTGATTCCCAATCCATAAGAACAGTTGTACCTTCGCCCAGAACACCCTCTCCGATCTCAATAATGAGTACATCCCCGGTAGCTACCTTCCTTTCAGCCAGCTGGCGCAAAGCTACGAACGTTGGAGTATTCAATTTTTGCTTATAATCATCGGTGTAATACCTAGGTTTATGAGGAACACCAGCGTTGTGTGCAGCAAAAGTAGATGGCTTATATTGTAAGTCGTCTGATTTAACCCCGGTCTGCAATTTAGGAAAAAAAATATATACATTACACGAGACGTCATATATAATTTAAATAACCAAAAAAAAAGGAAAAACTCACAATCTATTTTTCAAATTATTACTACCTCTTGAATTTTGGGTGGAGAGGCAGTCAAATCAGTGACTTTGGGTGTTGACGTAGTAATCCTAATTTCAGCCATAATGGCATCGTGTAACTCCCGCAAATGTAAAAATTGAAATACTTACTATATGACTATATGTTAGATAAAGTTACCCTAATAAATTTAAAAGGCATTCATTATATAAAATGCGTTCACTTTAGCATAACTACCCCGAAGATGTCAACACTAATGAATGCTTCAGGCCATTGCACAATAGAACCCACGAAATTTTGCAAACGCCTATTATCAGTAAGTGGTACTATTAGAGTACCATACTCCTCCAGATATAAGTCGGTCACTTCCACTTCCCTCCATCCCTCACGAAGGGCAATGCCTTGATTGCCTTCAACCTCAACTTCTTGATTCTGGTCATAATAGAACGCTACTCCCCTAGCAACAACAATTTGTCCTGATGCTACTGCAGGGGCTTTGTAGTAAAGAACACAAGGTTTCTTGCAAACGATCTTTACATTTTTAATTAATTAGTATATATATACATGCACTACTTTAATTAATAAATTTAATTAATTAGTATATATACATCAATTATAAACTAGTCTAGTAGCTAATACCTCGTCAAAAGCCGGATTTGGAGATGATAAGAACGTGTCTTCGGCTCCCACCTCCACCTCCTTCTCCCCTGCCTTCATGGCTTCCTCTTCAACTACCCCATCTTGATCCTTTGCCATGTCTTCCTCACTTCGCATGCCCGCTTTTTCCTTCTTCTCCCCTACTTTCTTTATGACTTGCCAAACCATAACCAACTCTTCTTCAGATGGCTTATCCCCCGTTTCCACCATTCTGAGTATCAACCAGACCATTGTTTGTAGCTGTGTAGTAGAAATGAATATGATTAAAATAAGTAGTATAATTTCAACATATATATATATATATATATATATATATATATATATATATATATATATATATATATATATATATATATATAGCAAACAATATCGCACTTCATAGCAAACAATATCACTGAGTTATAAGAAACAATATCATGCTTTATACTAAATACACACTCGTACCAAAGACTCCATTCCATTCCATTCTCTTCATCTCTTTCTCATGCACAAAAGCTTGTACCAAGCCCTAGTTCGCTCGTCGTTATTCTAGCTCCTATATATTCGTTGCCACCGTGAATTTCCGTGCCATTGAGGTATGTTCATATATCTGATTTAACATCCTTGTGTATTTGGCACCTTCATGTCTTGCAGACTAAATAATACGATGTCGGATTTCGGTAAAATAATCATAGATCATTATTGGTTCATCGTGGGCATTAAAAGAGGTGTCTAGGATGTAATATATGATGTTTTGGGACTGATTTTAGCGCGATTAAAGGGCTTGTCAGAAGCAGTTTTTGTACTCTGTTTTAGGTCGATTTTCGGCAAAATTCGACATTGTCGTGCGTCTTCATTGTAGCTCCTTTTGGTCTGAAACTTTCGGCACGTGTTAGTGTAGTTGTAAGGCATCTAATATTGGCTTATTATATTGAAAAATCCAGTTTATGTTGGGTTTGTGCAGCTCTGTTTTGGGCGCGTTTTGGAGTCGGGTCGTTTAACTTCGCTGTTGTTTATTGGTTTAACGATGAAGTGCACTTAAGAATGATCTTAATGAAAATTTTGTTGTTTTAATTTCGTAATAGGGGCTGGTCATAGGATTTTGTGTACTATGTTTCCGATCGTTATTAGGGAGCTTATTTGTCGAGGTGTGGTGTCGGGTCATGGGTGGTCATGGGAGTTCATGTACTCTATTGTTTGAAGGCGTGGTGTCGGGTCAAGGGTGGTTGACGTCGACGGCTAGTTGTACACTTACAATATTCCAAACCTTTCTTTTTTAGTGTTTTTTATGAGTGTTTTTCGTGATATTGTTTAGTAGAACATGTGATATTATTTTGTATAACTTGTGATACTCTTTTACTGGAGTCACGGACTCAGATACAATATCACACGTTATACTAAACAATATCACGGCTTACACTAAAAAAAAAAATTCGAAAAAAAAAAAATCGAAAAAAAAAAAATTCGAAAAAAAAAAAAAATCGTGATATTGTTTTGTATAGTGCGTGATACATTTGTTGGACTCATGGACTCAAATATTTAGGTGGACTCACCGGATCCTACCTCTATATATATATATATATATTATGTTGAATAAAATACAGTATTTATATACCCTATCATCACCACTCATTGTTCTTCGAGTAGTTTTCCCAAAATACGTAGTGATAACAACATACGCCGATACCCCTCTCACACGACCTGGATGCTCTACTTTGCCGATTGCCCTAGCAAGAATGTCATAACGTCCTTTAGGTTTCTATTTTCCTTCATGTACCTCCTTCTCACACATCCTCTACATACACAAAAAACCATTATGCAACTAAATTTTATTTAAACTCACAATTATATAACCGACCACCAGTGGTTGGAGTGATATTTATTCAAATTTACAATTTTCTCTTTGATGGCCTTATCATATGGAGATTCTAACTTTCCATTCTTAGGAGTGTGACCGGCCATCCAAGCATCGTGACGATTGACAGTTCCAAGCTTTGGCGTCTATTCATTCATCACATTGATATCCTCTCAATATATATATATATATATATATATATATATATATATATATATATATATATATATATATATATATATATATATATATATATATATATATATATATATATATATATATAGGGTCAGGATCCGGTGAGAACCATTAATATAATGAGAACCGTGAGAACCCTTACTAAATCATCATTAAATCTAGTTCCAAATATTTTGATGGATTATTTACCCTTTGTTTAGTTTACTCAACCACATTTTTAGTATATCTAAACAAAATTTTTACATACATGAAAATGATTACTACGTGCATGAAAATATCAGGCTTTAGGTGCACGAAAAATAGGTCTAGGTGCATGAAAATTATTAGATACATGAAAAATGAGTAGTAGGTGCATGAAAATTAATAAAATGAATCTCGTCTTGATTTTCGTCAATAATTTATGCTTTTTGGACCAAGAAATATGTTATCTAGGCATAAAATTCTATGCCGAATCCAAATATGTCATTATTTTTTAGAAAAAAAATCCGTAAGGTGGAGTTGTCACGGTTCTCACTATGTACGTGGTTCTCACCGGATCCCAAATCTATATGTATATATATATATAGAATCAGGATCCTGTACGAACTAGATTAGGATGCGAACCGTACGAACTATCTAATTTAGGAAACTAACACAAAATAAACATGACTTCCGCTGCTTATGTGAAAACCCAAACCCAACCTTCCTTATCCTCTCTATCTCACCTCAATCAACTACCAACCAACGCCAGCAGCCACCCCCTGACGCCGGCAGAGACGACCGCCAAGTTCACTGCGGTATTGACGCGACTTTTCGGCTATTAACGACCTCCCTCCTCCTTGCCATTTCCATCGCATTTACCTATCGGATCACTCGCATAACCACCATACTCGATCACCCTCTTTTCTTAAATCTACTAAAAACCAAATTGAAATTTGAAAAACTACTGGTATTAATGGCCTATTCGGAAGTTTGCTAGTAAACTACTGGTATTACTGGTACTCGATCACCCTCTTTTCGTCGTCATGTAAGTCATCTTTATTTTCTTAATTATCTCAGTTTTGTTTAATTACTTCTATAGTTTTAAAATCTGCCCCAAATTTGACCTAATTTGAAGAATTCTAACCCTAAATCCATTCCTAGCTACTTCATTTCCCCAAATTCGCTCGACTTTGATGTGTTTACTGCGGTTTTTGGCTTGATTGATGTAAGATCTATAATTTATTTCACTATTTTCAATTTTCTCCCAATTCTAACCCTAACTTTACTGTTTTTTCCTAATTATTTCCTAATTTCGTGGATAATGTAACATTACATTACCAGCAAATTTGTCGTGATCCTACTTAACAAGTTCATCGGTTTCATCATAGTTTCACAGTCTTCGTTTTCTCTATAATAGGTATGAGTTTTTTTTTTGTCATTTTTTCTGTTTTTTTAATTAATAATTTAGTTATGTTTATGCGAACCGTTTGAGTTTTGGAGTGTGATTGGATTTTTACTGTTTACTGATCGATTTCTATGAATTGTTTGAGCTTTTTGCCGGATACTCTGAGCTATTGCGTTCTGATTAAATGTTCCTGAATGTAGTTATGTTTATGCGTTAATTGAGGATTTGTATAATTACGGATTAGGATTGGAATAATTGTTGTGTACATAGTATTGGATTAACATGAATTGTGGATTCATTTTTTGGGTCAAAAATCATTGCATGCTATTCTAAAGTCTGATGCCTATATACTTGAGTTGCGTTCATTATTCTCACTTCCATCCCATGCTTTAATGAATGGCCAGTCACCTCTGTCCTCTAGTTATTAGTTAATAATTCAGATGGAGTCGGTCTACGATGCCTCTAAGTTTACAAGTATGAATGGTCTTGTGTGGCATTACAAGGAAATGCAATGTTTATAAAATAAAAGGTGGAGGTAATTGAAATTTCCGGAAATGTTCATTGGTATATATCATACTGACTTGGTACCAACTACCAAGTGTCATTATGGTCCTCTGATTTATTGTTATTATTCAGGTTGAATAAAAATGTGAACATATTTAAACTTTAATATTTTGGTGATGGCAAAAAAATGGCATGTGTTTTGTTTGTGCTATACCGAAGAAATTGGTTGGTAAGTATAGAAGTTATAATGTTTTACTATGCATCACTACTTCAATAGCGTCAATGTTATTCTTTCTTAGTTACCTCTTGTTTCATCCATCAGTCCATTACTAGTTCAATAATGTTAATTTTTGGGCTTCTAAGTATAATTATTTTTGTCAGGATACAATTTTCTTAAAATTGTATGGATACACATCTTTACCTTGTTAGATACACATGATACCCTACATTGTTAGGATATTTGTTTTATTCTTCTTTAAATGAAAGAGTATATATCAAAGTGAAATTAAATAACTTTCACTTTATTTTCTAGAATTTGCCCTCTTGTACCTACTGCTAAAATGGGAGAAGGCAAGCTAGATACACTCCTTTACCTGGCTAGATACATACCTTTACATAGCTAGATACATGTATATTTGCATGCTAGCTACACTTCTTTAACTTGCTAGATACAGACATTTACCGTGCTAGATACACATCTCTGACATGCTAGATACACTCATTTGCCGAGCTAGATACACTCCTTTACCTTGCTAGATATATACCTTTACATTGCTAGCTACACATATATGGATGCTAGATATACTTCTTTAACTTCTTAGACACCCACATTTACCTTGCTAAATACTGACAAGCTAGATACACCCCATTAGATTGGTTATTAGTTTATTACATATGATAGATACACATCTCTGTCATGGTAGATACACATGATAGATACACATCTCTACAAGAGTTGATGCATTGAGCTGGATAGTGAAATTTGGTTTTTAGGAATTTGGATGGAACTTTATTCACAATAAGAGAGCAAGAAATTTAAAGGGTTTTAGGATAGCCTTATCATCAAATGATTGTCCAGAGAGCTTATTGTGATTAAAATTCCGCTCCTGTCACTTGCAGGGCTGGCAGGCGCCACAGCTGATATTCACGGTTACGGTGTGCTAACTAAGAGTAAATGGTCTAGCTAATCTAAGTTCTATGTCATTTTTATATTGTTGCTGTGTTGGTTGTTTACTTATTTGCTTACTAGACGAAGAAATGGATAATAGGGTACTTCAAAATTGTACATTCTACTAAATTACGCCCATGTCAATTTTTGTTGGTAACCTTGCAACTTGCAGATTATCTCAAGATAGGCTATGTTTGATTTGAATGAAACTCCAGTTTATAGTGCCAAACCCTTTAGTTTAATGGTGAAGGAGTTCTATTTTACAGAATATGAAAAGCACAATGTTCGTGGATTTTTTTTTTGTTAGTTTTGCTACAAATCCTGAAAGCATTAATTCTCATTTGATATACCGATAGCTTTCGAGTCTCTTTTCCATGTCATGATCGTTGGAGTTGCGACTTGTTTCTGTCATGTATTCTTACTACTTGGATAAACGGTATGTGTGGGCATCCTATTAGAAGTTTTTGTCAGAGGACTTTTTATCTGATCAGTAGTTTAGTACAGCGTCCGGAATGAAGTGGATTCCATCAATTGCAAAACCTTGGCTGTGGAATTAGTGACATTTTATAATGAAGTCAAGCAAGTTGGTAACATTTGTTCCCGTGAAAGTGTGAAACTAAACAACCTATTGTAATCTTTTTCACCATATGCTTTATTGGTGAATGATGATTGTCAAACCGCACTAGACATCGCGGGAGCCAAATGATTTACCAATATTGTTCGTTTAATTGAGGTATGTGGCCTCTGTTATTCTGTTTGCCGGTTATTGGTTTATCACTTTATTGTCTTTGCTTCCTAATAGCCAAATGATACCAATGCTTCACTGGGACAGTAGTAAAGTTGTGTTTAGGTTATGTGGTTGGGTTTGCCTTGTGAATTTTGGTTTCAACTTAATGTTTGTTCGATTTTATCTATTTGTTGGTCGATGTGCACAGGTCATGAGCTGAGATGCTATCGATTCATTGAAGTTTGGGTTGTTGGATATCATTATTTTAGCAAATGGGGCCAATGAGGTGTGTTATATTTCCAATAACCAACTCATTTTCGGATGAATTTGTGAAATATGGCTATATTAATTTTTTCTTTCTCGGTTATTTATCCCATGCCTGATGAATGTGATGCTTTCTAATTCTTTCACTGCCCTTCTCTTGTTAACTATTCTTTTTTATCCAGGAAACGGTCGACTTTAAAGACCGTGAAACGTATGAAGGTCTTTTTAAAGAATACTGGGATACAATTAAAGAAAAAGAAGTATTGACCTTGGATGATCTGCATGATGCCGATGTTCAAATAAAAAGGGTGAAAATGTCAGGGGTCAGGCATCTTAAGCCCCAGTATGAGTCGGACAAGTCTATCGAACTGGAGGAGAACAGGGAACCTATGCTTGATGATCACAAATGTGATGATCACGATAGTGAGCGTGCTGTAAAGCCTGTGATAAGAACTAATAATAAGAGGCCCAAAAAAACACCAAAAAGAAAAAAAGGTTCTAGCAGAATATAGTACATTAGTTGGGCTTTGAAATCTCTCATAGAATTCCTTGCAGCTATTGGAGTTGATACAAACAAAAAACTTTTCCAGAGGGATGTGTCTTCCCTCATACATAAGTATGCTAAAGAAAATAAGCTCTTTCATCCCGAGAAAAGGAAAATAATACTTTGTGATGCACGCTTGCGCCCTCTATTGAAAAGGACAATCAACATATAGAAAATAAATGACGCCATCGAAGCTCATTTTCTCGAGGACCTGGAGCAGTCGGAGGATGATGGGTATAGTTCAGGATATGAAGAAAAATATGCTACCTTGCCTACTAAAAAACAGGCTTGGTGGAAAAATATGGGTCATTACACCGTAAAGGGCCGCTTATGGAAAAGTTTCTCGAAAAGGAAGTCATACCAGAAGAACCTAAAAAGATAGAGACTGTTACTAAGATTGTATATAGTAATTTTGCAACCATTGTTCCACAAAACATGAAGCTGGTCTATTTGAAGAGAAGCTTAGTGAAAAGTCTGTTGGAAAACTATGAAACTTTTGAAAGCAAAGTGATGGGAAGCTTTGTGAAAGTCAAGTCGGAGCCAGTTGATCCTAAGTATCCATATCAGCTTCTCGCGGTGACAGGTAATACATACATAAGGCAATGATAAGATACTGATATTACGAGATCTGTTTGTTTTGTTAATCATCTGGTAAGCCTGTCAAATCTCTAAATGGTGTTCAAATATAGGCATTTTTTTCTTATAATGGTGTTTTTTTTTTGTCACATGTGATTTTGTGATTGGATTTTTGCTGTTTTGTAAGCTCAGAATGGTAGTCCGACTAATAATAATACTGTAATTAGCAATCCAGAAGAAGTAGAAATCGTGAGTGGTGGTGGTACTGGTCAGGGTGATGGTCATTAGGACGGTCAATTGTGAGGAGTGGATAGACATATTATTACTCTAGGCACACAAATTAAAAGGCCGGATACACATGCTATCACTAGCAGATACACAAACCAATTTGTGTATCTGGTAGTAATATCATGTGCATCTGGTAGCAATACCATGTGTATTTGAGGTAGTAATATGGGTATCTCGTCTTGCATACCAAGTGATGGGTTGATGGTTTGGGCCTTGAATATTCTTACATACAAGTGATGGGTTGATGATCCCATTCCCCCCTTTTGGGGTTCACCCTCCCCCTTTTAGGGCTTAGTTTATGGGTTGGATTAGGCGGCTCCGCGGTGGATACATACCTTGAGCTACCTAGATATATACACCTCTTTAATTAGCTAGATACATACCTCTAATTGTTTAGATACACTTGAATCAGTTGCTAGATATATACCTCTTTCTAGGTAAACACACTCCTTAAAGATGCTAGATACTTACCTCTAGCATGCTAGATACACTATTTTAAGTTGCTGGATACATTTAATAGTCTAACTTTTTGGATCTGTTAAACATATTAAGACCGCTTGAGTTCGATCGTTTAACATATTAAGTATGGAGTCATTTTTTAATATGAGTCATATTTTGTTGGGTACTCTCCTAACTTTGGTTAGGAATTTAGGATAATTATAGCATTAATTAAAAAGAGGTTAAGAAATTTAACAATAATCCTTCATCATCTAATCAAAAAACACAAAAACATGTTGATTTTTCTTTGAATTCTGGTAAGGGTAAATCTACACAACGTCATCTTCGGTTTTCTTCGCAGGATTTTGAGCAGGAATTAGGTTCTATTGAGGAGAATGAAGTGTTGGAAGCCCCTGTTCAGGAAATTCAGAAGAGTCCAGTTGCTGATCGTCCTCCAATGGTGCAGATTTCATCTGAAGACGTTGCGGGTGAGATTAGTTTCTGGTCTACTTCTGTGTTTTGTTATGTCCTAGGTGCGAACCCACCAAGTAATGTTCTTACTGGGTTTGTTAAGCGGGTATGGCAAGCTCAGGGTGTGGACAAGATTTCCTTCATGCCTAATGGAATTTTTCTGGTTCGCTTCAAATCTAAGGAACAACAACAATTTGTGTTAAATAATGGACATCTTTTATTTGACAACAAACCTGTTATAGTGAGGGAATGGAAACCGGATATTGCTCTGACTAAACAGGATGTGAAACGAGTTCCTATTTGGATGAAATTATTTGATTTGGATGTGAAATACTGGGGAGTGGAGACCCTAAAGAAATTGAGTGGAGTAGTAGGTCGTTTTCTCAGGTGCGATGATGCTACTGCTCACAAGAATTTCTTAGGTTTTGCTCGTATTCTGATTGAAGTGGAGGTGGGGCAGGATTTCCCTACTGCAATAGCCTTCCTAGATGAACATGGGAACCCACAGTCCATTCGGGTGGTATATGATTGGCTTCCTATTTCATGTACTGCTTGCAATGGAATGGGTCATCTAGCAGAGGCATGTAGGAAAAGGGATCCTAAGCCTGTTGTGAAGAAAGTGTGGAAGCCCAGGGTCAACAATGGTCCCAAGCAGGCTGCTCCTAAACAGAAAGCACAGGTGCCTCCAGTTAAGAAGGTCCCTGTGCAGAACATTCCTATAGTGCCTATGGGTATTGTGACTCCTGTGGTTACTCCAAGGGCTCCTGTGGTGGAATCGTCTTTGCCCAAAAGATTCCTCACTAGGATGATGAGGACTGATAGTGGGGAGAAGAGAAGTTTTACAACTGGTGGGGTAGCTCTTATGGAGGTCTTCTCTAATTCTTTGCAAAAAACTAGGAAGGGACTTGTTACTAATAGGCTTGTTGAGAGAGGGGAAACTAGTTGTGCTCATTCTGATAATGGGTAGTTGTGGTGCATGGAATGTGAGAGGTATGAATAATCCTACCAAGCAATATGAAATAAAGAGGTTTTTAGACCAGAATAAGGTGGGGTTATTTGGTTTAGTTGAAACTAGAATTAAGAGTAGTAGTAGAAATAATGCTGGTGCAGCTCTATGGGGGGACTGGTCCATTTGTACCAATTCTAGTCTCCATACTGGGGGCAGAATTTGGCTCATATGGGACTCTAATTCCTATGAGGTGTATGTCCATGATATCACTATCCAGAGTATTCATGCTCAGGTAGTTGATAAAAGTAGTAAGAAATCCTTTTGGTTTACTGTAGTCTATGGGCTTAATAAACTTGCTGAGAGGGAGGAATTGTGGAGAAGCATTAGGAGGTATAACTGTAGTATAAAGGAGCCCTGGCTTATTTGTGGGGACCTAAATGCTATCATGAATTGGGATGAGAGAATTGGTGGGGCTATGGTCACTAATGCAGAGATTCAACCTTTGAGAAAGATGGTTTATGATTGCAATCTGAGTGACTTAAAAGCTCGTGGTGCTTTTTATACCTGGACTAATAAACATGAGCATGGGTCTAAGGTATATAGCAGAATAGATAGAGTTTTATGTAATGAGACTTGGCTTGATGAGTTCCCTGATAGCTATGCTCATTTTTTTTGCCGAGGGTATGTATGATCATTGCCCTTGTTTGATTCATTTGAGTGAGATTAGGCAAAAGAGGAGACACTCGTTTAAATACTTTAACATGTGGTCTCTTTCCCCTGATTTTGAGGAGGTGGTTGCTAATGGCTGGGCTAAGGAGGTTAAGGGCATTCCCATGTTCCAGGTGGTGAGAAAATTGAAGATGTTAAAGGGTGTCTTGAAAACTTTAGACAAGGAGCAGTTTGGGGATATAGAGAATTTCACCCACATTACTGAGATTGCTTTGACCCAGATTCAAGATAGTCTAGTTCAGGACCCTTTAAATAAGATGTTGTGTGATGCTGAATTTCAGTGTGCTCAAGAATTGAAGGAGCTTAGGATGGCTAGGGATCAATTCCTTAGACAAAAAGCTAAGTGTGAATGGCTGAAGCTAGGTGATGATAATACTAGTTATTTTCATGCTAGACTTAAGAGCAGAAGGAGGAGGAATAGGGTCTACCAGGTTAAAGATATGAACAACAAACTATGCTGTACTGAAGCTGAGATTCAAGGGGCTTTTGTTCAGTTTTATCAGTCTTTGCTGGGTACCTCAAAACCTGTCAGGCCTGTAAATGTGAAGGTTGTGCAGGCTGGTAAATACTTGGATGCTAATCATTGTGCTCTGCTCAATGCTCCTGTGACTGCAGAGGAGATAAAATTAGCAATGTTCAGTATTGAAGGGGATAAAGCCCCTGGCCCGGATGGGTATACGAGTAAGTTTTTTTAAGGATGCTTGGCATCTGGTTGGTTCTGATGTGGTTAAGGCTATCCAGAATGTCTTCTTATCTGGGAAGCTTCTCAAGCAATGTAATACTACTATCCTTACACTAGTGCCAAAAGTGGAGGTCCCTGATTCAGTGCTACAATTTAGGCCGATTGCCTGTTGTAATACTGTTTACAAGTGTCTCTCAAAAGTCATTTGCAATAGATTGAGTAAGATACTTCCTGCTATCATTTCTCCTTCTCAGAGTGCATTTATCAAAGGGAGGGATATTGTGGCGAATATCCTGATTTGTCAGGACCTGATAAAGTTATATAATAGGAAGTCTTGCTCTCCTAGAATCATGACGAAGCTTGATTTGCAAAAAGCTTATGATTCGGTGGAGTGGTCGTTTGTGAGGGACATGCTTTCAGCTATGGGGTTCCCTAATGAGTTTTGTAAGATCATTATGTTGTGTGTCAGCACTCCTTCTTACTCTCTTTCCCTTAATGGAGAGACATTTGGCTTCTTTAAGGGGCAAAGATGTCTTAGACAGGGGGACCCTCTTTCCCCTCTGTTGTTCACTCTTTGTTTAGAGTATTTGAGTAGAGTGTTGCTTGTGATCCAAGAAAGCAAGAAGTTTAGGTTCCATCCTTTATGCCAGAGGATTAAACTTACTCATTTGTGCTTTGCTGACGATCTGGTGATGTTATGCAAGGGGGAGAGGAGGTCAATTGAGTTGTTATTAAATGCTTTCAACTATTTCTCAAAGACTTCTGGGCTGCTTATGAACAAAGGGAAGTCAAGTTTCTACTGTAATGGAGTTGATCCCTACCTCATTGATGAGGTGGTGAAGTTGACTGGAATGACTAGAGGTTCTGTATCTTTCAAATATCTAGGGGTTAATGTTTCTCCTAAGAGATTGTCTGTATAGGATTATACCTGTCTGGTGGATAGGATTGTGGATAGAATTAGAGGGCTTGGGGCAAGAAAGCTGTCGTATGCTGGTAGGGTGGTGCTTATACAATCTGTCCTCAGTAGTCTACACAGCTATTGGTCTCGTATTTTCATCATCCCAAAGACTGTTACTAATAAAATTGAGGCCATCTGTCGGGCATTTCTATGGCATGGCACTGACAATAAGGAGAGTCCTTCTCTTGTTTCTTGGTGGGCTATTTGTAGACCTAGGAAGCAGGGGGGATTAGGTCTGAAACATCAGTATGCTTGGAATGTTGCGTTGATGGGGAAATATGTATGGTGGATTGCTAGTAAAGCTGATATCCTATGGGTTAGGTGGGTGCATCTTTGTCTGTCTATATAAAGCAAAAGAGTTGGGTGGATTTTGAACCTAGCATCAATTCTAGTTGGTCTTGGCGCAAGATTTGCCAGGTAAAGAACATACTAAAAAGTCTTATATTTGACAGTAGGGGGGAGCCTTTAAACAATCCCTATTCTTGTATTAAAGGGTATTCCCTGCTGGTCCCTGATGTGGAGCAAGTCAGCTGGTTCCCTTGGATGTTGACCAGGTGTATTGTTCCCAGGCATGGTTTCTGTGTTTGGCTGGTAGCTCACAAACGTCTGTTGACTCAGGATCGTCTGGTTAGAATGCAAATCACTCATCAGAACAGGTGCTTTTTCTGTGGAGCTAAGGAAGAAGATCATGACCATTTGTTCTTTCAGTGTGTTTATAGTCTCCAATGTTTGGGTCTGGTGTCTGCTTGGTGTAAAACCCAGATTCCAGAGAATGAGTGGATATCTTGATGGGTCAAGTGGCGACAGCGTTCTGCAAGCAGGAAGCAGATTCTTGCTCTGATCATTTCTTGCCTGGTGTACCGTCTTTGGCAAATGAGAAACAAGTGTAGACTGGAAGGCGTATTGCACAGGCCTGAGTATTTGGTGCAGGGTGTTAAACAGGAAGTCAGAGTTAGGCTGGGGCATTATAAGTTTAAATGTACCAATGTTAGTGTATTAAGGTGGATGACTGAAATTAGTGCTTGTTAAGGCTAGCTTTATGTTTGGCTGCCTTGCAATGTGTCTTGTATTGGGTCACTTTTATATTCTAATGAGAATACTTACATTTTCCCAAAAAAAAAAAAAAAAAAAGAGGTTAAGGAGCTCATTTTTTCAGAATAAACTATATTCGAGCCTCTGATATGACTATTTTTATAGCCTTGGAAACCACAAACTTTATTATTGCGTCTAGAAATTACCACAAACAAACTTCATTCCAACCTTAAGAAAGCGAAATCCCTTTTCATGCTTGGTACTTCATTTTAGCACTCATATAAAATGATGCTGATATGGTCTCATTTGTGACTACTTGTGATCTTGTGGCTCAATGTTGATAGCATGTTCCTTTTTCGTATGTGTCATTATAACTTTGTTTTCTTTTTTTTTTTTTCCCGAGGGAATTGGATGTAGAAGTTAAGTTAGAGATGAATTTTTTTTAATGATCTTTTGTTGTTTTTTCTTTTCTTTTGCCAGGCTAGCTTATGCCGGTTTCATGTCAACATGTGGCAGCTCTGAGTTCGTATGATATGTACCGTAACTGAGTTCGCAAAGGTTGTGGTGTGCGAAGTCAATTGGCGGTTGCAGAGGTGCGATGCAGTAGAACATATTGATGTTCCAATAAATTTTAGTGTATCTAATTTGTTGTTTTCAATACCTAAGAAGCAAAATTCATCAGGTTAAAGTTGGCCAATTTCACACCTTCAGAAATGCCTCACAAGCCTCGGTTTTACGCATTTTACTGGCAGCAGTCCATGAACACCGATTGTAAACATGTTCTCATTTTAGGATAGCATAAATTGTACAAGGAAAAACAGGTGGTGCTATATCGTTTCCGGCCTTATTTATTTTTGTACTAGTTTGTGTAATATATTAGAAATTTTGGATCTCAATTGTCTCAAAAGTAATTGAGGAAATGATATAAAAAGGGTGCTATTATGTTTTATCATGTTCACCAGCTTCCTATCATGCCATCTCTAGGAGCCCTTGAGAGTGTTAAGAAACTGGGACAAATGTCATTGTGATGTTTTTATTATCGGTTCCCTTTACATATTAATGTACCATTCCGAGTGTGGAATAAAGGAAACTTA
This sequence comes from Silene latifolia, assembly GCF_048544455.1. Classification (NCBI taxonomy): domain Eukaryota; kingdom Viridiplantae; phylum Streptophyta; class Magnoliopsida; order Caryophyllales; family Caryophyllaceae; genus Silene; species Silene latifolia. The sequence continues at coordinate 48,258,260 of NC_133526.1, read as the reverse complement.
TATCCTTGATATCCTTAAACCCTTTCCCGTCATACTTTAGGATAGATACTCTTTTAAGTTACTAGATACATACCTTTAACTTGTTAGATACACTCTTTTAAATTGTCAGATATATCTCTTTAACTTGCTAGATACACTCTTATGTTACTAGATACATACCTTTAAAAGGTTATTCGGGAGTCAAACCGCGTAAATGACTTAGTACATTCTTTTAATATATAATCGTTACGTTAGCTCAAGACCCCTCATTGGAGGCACATAATAACTTAACAAGCTCTATTAAGCTGTTGAATTTGCAATGTTTTTTTTTTAAATATTCCCGCAAAATGGAACTATATGCTTGTGCTTAGAAAAGGCGGAGGCATAAACATGAGAACTCAACAACGAACACCGTCATTATCATCGAACACCGTCATTATCATATTACTTAGTCCAGATACACATATCAGTGCTGACGTATTAACCCAACAACGAACACCATCATTATCATATTACTTAGTCCACCTTATTTTGAGGCATTCCCGCTGCTTTTGCGCTTAGTCGTTGCCTTGCTTTATATCGAACCATAGATGTTAAGAGTTCTCATCCTACCCCTCCGTCTATGTCCAACATTTCAAACCCTCTTCGTAGATCAGGGGCTGCTCGTGGTTCAACCATGGTCCTCCATGCATTTAAGTCATAATTACATCTCTTTAGCTGGCGATTGAACTAAATGAGGTTGCTATCAGAGCATAACGAAGGGAAGGCCTGCCAAAAAGAATACATCAGATATTAATTTGCTACATGATGAAGACAAATGCAGGTCGAGGAAATAAATGAACTGTTGTAGCAGTAGTTCAACCAAAAATGACCAGGCAAAAAGCACATAGCCACCAATCAAAGATGTTCAACAAACATCGCTTGCTTCATTCTTGAAATAGGTGTTCTATGGTTGACACATTCTAAATAAGAAAATGTCGGCCAAATCACATCGAATGACTGTCATATTTATATTTGTGTCGCGGTAGGAAAATAACCAATGGAGGAAGCTTACCATTTGTAGGTACATCAAACCAAGGCTATAGATGTCAAATCTGCCTGGCAAATTCAGCTGTCAAATAGTAGAAGAGATGTGTGAAATACGGGTGAGCCGTTCATTTGTATTGATCCAACAACGAACACCGTCATTGTCATCGACAATAAGGTGGTGACGCGCCGACCACCACTGCTCTCAATGTGGTGGTCACCTGAACGACCACAAACACTTTTGATTCGAAGCCTACATTACCTAGATACACATATTACTTAGTCCAGATACATATATCAGTAATATTCATACATGTATTTGGTGACATTACCTCATGTATCCATCCCCAACGGCCCAAACTATGAGCTACCACCAATCCACCATAACCCATTCGACCCGAAGCACTGTCACACCCATTCGACTTGTTCTGTTACCACTTCCAACCACCCAGAAACACCGCATCATCGTCGACATTCTTCTTTCGGCACCACCAGTTGACCCGTAATTGGCTGGCGAAGAGATTTCCGAGTCCAAATTTTCCGATTAGGCCATAATTAAAACTTTTTATCGAATTTTTACTTTGTTTTCAGTAGATCTATAGTTAAAATCACAATTTTTAAGAGTGCTGGCAATGTTTGTCATCGTCGGCCGCATCAGCTTAAAAAAATAGGGATTAAAGTTGATGAAAGGTAGGTACGGGTTTGAGGACAGAGAGATAAGAGGTTCCGCCGGTGCTTCGGTGATGCCGCCGGTGCTCCGGTGATGTTGCCAGTGTTGTCGGATGACTTGCACTGAATGGTGATGGTGAGGTATCAGTGAATGGTGTTCGTAGTTTTCCTTTGGAAATTATTCTAAGCCCTTTATTGATCTTATCCAATGGTTACTGATAGAAGGGATTTTTGAGTTAGTTCGTACGGTTCGTACTGAACTCTAGTTCGCACGGGATCCCGCCTATATATATATATATATATATATATATATATATATATATATATATATATATATATATATATATATATATATATATATATATATAACATCGGTATAAAACACCTAATAATATAAGAATTAAGTACTTACAAGCTTTTTCTTAATCAGTCTATAAGGACTTATGGAGTCATGAAAGACGCTCTCTTTCTTTGAATTGTTCTCTAGGTTCTGCTTACTCATAGTCTTCATAAAATGAATTGTATCGAGTAACTTAAGCATATTTCATTACTTATTAAGTGATTACTAATAAAGTGATCCCAATGAGTCGCAGATAAATTACCTTAAACTTGTCAGACTGCCTATAAGCAATAAAGTTATACCAATATTGCTGGCTGACATACCGATACTTCTTTCTTGGTGGTTTCTTGTTTATCTCCCCGATCTTTTTGTTGAACAAGTGGTTCCAAGCAACCTTTAACTTCCATGCTCTGAAGGATTCCCCTATCTTTTGTTTAGGTAACCATTAATTTCTTGGGGGACAGTGTAAGCTGCCTGCATATATGGTGAGTATATTTGGTTAGTTTCGGCTAATAGCACATATCGAATACTAAGATAATTTCATCTCACTGCATTTATTATTATATATACATACCTTTATTCTCCCCCATAGCTTTTCCTCCTGGTCTTTACTCAACCGATCGATACGCGGCAAACCGAGAGGCACATACTCTCTTACACAACAACCAATTCAACTCACGAATTTTGAAGCAAATATACCATCTGGCAGCCCCGTTAATTTATCCTATTCAAGTTTATTAGGTATCCCTCTCTTTATTGCTTCTAGGGAAACCCTATGGCTCCTTGGCCCAGTATCCGATTCCAAATTATTCCCATCACCTGAATCTTCTTCGTTTGACCTTTTCCCATCTTTTCTTTTCCGCTTTCCATCCATATCTAAACCAGAAATTAACAACTACTAACTTTAAGCATTAAGTCGACATAGCAGGAGCACCGCTGTCTCAAATAAATGATCACACAGTATACCTAAAAATATAGGTGTTGTTTAACACACAATATACTTAAAATAATAGGTGTTGTTTAATGCACAATAAACCTAAGATAATTAGGGGATAATATCACAACTAAAAAAGAAAATAAAGACATTAAGTTAATGAGACGAAGGAGTAGGGTTTATTATTACTTCTTCAAAGAGGAGAAGTCGGCCCCGATATGGCGATGACAGAGGGGACGTCAGAGGCAATGGGGATGGCGACGACGGCGACGACGACGATGGAGAATAGTAGTGGTTCTAGGGAAAATCAGTGTTCGAGGGTTTTAAGTGAGCGAGGAGAAGGTTTGCATGTGTGTTGGTTGAAGAATTATTTAATTGAAACTAATAAACACGGGTTAAGTGAAACCGTCTTCTATATTTTACAATATGACCACGACTGACTATAAATCCGTAATTGTTTTCATTATAATACATCGGTTGGTGTGTAATCGTTGTCATTTATCTTTCACTGTGTCAAGTTTTTCCTGCAAAAAAAAAGCATCTTCCATATTTGGTACTCCGTATTAAGTTAGTACAAACTTTTTTCCTCAATTAGGCAACTGGGATAGCAAGTGGGGGAAAATGGAAATTCAAGACTAAATTATACACAACCCAATGTAATTAATGCATATACTAAAAACTTTTTTCCTCAATTAAATACAAACCAATGAGTAATTAATAAATATACATTAATCAAATGACCCAAAATATACTACGTCATAGACAATATTTCTTCCCATTAATGATGGTGTAGGAGTCTATTTCAACTCTGGTCTTTTCCTCCAAATCCGACATCACTTTCGATGACCTAAACCACCATTGACGCCAAGCTTTTGTTGCTTCACTCATGGTAGATACATACCAATCGCATCTGGGTAATATATAACTCCACCATCAAATCTTCAGAAGAACCAACTTCGAAAGCCGATGAATTCTCATCTGTACCTTCAAGAATTATATGTTTAAGGGGGAACTTAATGAAATGGAAAGGACATTGTTCCTTTAACCTTTCTCGTAACGCAACCATTTTCTTCTCGCTTTCAATATAGCTCGGTTGACGACGCAATTCCCTTAATCTTTTATTTCCTGCTTCTTCTGACAACTTACGATCCCTCTGCACCCATAGACTCATAATATTTGTACCTTGGTTAACGACCATAATTTTGGAACAAAATTAAAATTATAGAATCACCCACCAATAATGCAGTGTTGATTCAAACCCACCAATAATGCAACGTTGATTCAATAAAAAAAATAACTGAACAGTCCGTGCATTGGTCAAATCAAGAATAATGAGAAATATTAGCCACGACTTAAAAAATAACGTATGGTCAAACAATTAATTTTTTTTAATATATTGAGTCGTATGGTCATATCTTACATGTATTTATTTTTTAATATATTGAGTCGTATGGTCAAACAATTAATAAACGGTGCACGTTGAAGTTAGAACGTCACGATTGACAACGGTTGTAGGTGAACCGTTGTTAATGAATAAATTTACAACGGTTGTAGGTGAACCGTTGTTGATGAAGCAATTGACAACGGTTGTAGGTGAACCGTTGTTAATGAACAAATTTACAACGGTTGTAGGTGAACCGTTGTTGATGAACCAATTGACAACGATTGTAGGTGAACCGTTGTTGATGAGTATTATGTAGCAGCAATCTTGATCTTGATTACTGACAGATCTACGGAGTTCAAAAAATGGAAGCAAATCAAACAAACATAACTCAACACTTTCAAAATGATCATTTCATTTAATTTTAAACAAATATATTACAACATTTATCAGAAATCAAAAGATGTATAATAAGCCGGAACAACCCCGGTTAAGCGTAAAAACCGCTTCTCAACCTGCCACCAATTACGCCACTCTGGTATACCGCTAACTTCCAGGCCATTGGCTTCATATTTTGCAATAACAGATTGAATATATGCAAGGACACGACTTGCATGTGGAGATAAGGTTGGAAGAGTACAACTCAACATATCTCTGGTTACAGCCAAGTTGTGAGTAATAGGCCGACGAGGGTATGATGGTGATGATGATGAGGCTTGGTTGACAAGCCGGCCTGCTTCACGCCTCTTAATTCAATAATTTCGTTGATGTTCAAGGGATACTTTGATTAATGGGTGTTGATCGGCGGAAAGCCCGGCGAGAACCTTCCCATCATCTGCAATCGTTTGTGTAAGCCATTCTTCGTTGTTGATAAAATTATGGTTCATTGCCATGTTGTTTCAAATTTATGTAATGTGGATGAAATATTGTGATTTGAGTAATGAATGTTAGTAAATGATGCTTTAACATTTATAGTCACATTTATAATTTTTTTCAAAACCATTGGTAATTAATTTAATGTAAAAGTTGACTTATTAACAAATACTTATAAGTGTCGTTATTAAATGCATTAAACCGTTGTGATACGCTCCTTATTGATGGTCAGATTTAGCGTAGTGAAGGGGTACAAGTTGAGGCTGATCCATCCCTTCCTAATAGCATCGACCTTTTGGCCAGGAGTGGAGATGTGAGCCACCACGTCCTCGCTAAGACCAAGACTTTCCTTTATTTTTGGGAGGTCAGCAAGGATAAGCTTGGAATCCCAATCATTGGGCGATTTCAAAATACATCGTGAGGGGAAGAGTTCATTGGATTCTAGATTGATTGGGGAAGAAGACGAAGACGAATAACGAGTGTTTCTTTGCCCATAACTAACAAGGGTGAAAGGGGATGGAGATTACCTGAAAACGGGGACTACGGGATCGTTAAAAACGGGAAGGATGAAGATGCAAGAAGGAGAAGGGTTTAGAGAGATGGGGGGGGGGGGGTGTTCTAAAATTATGGACGAGAGAGAAGAAGATAGGCGGTTGGGTGTATATATATAAAAAAGACATGGGGAAGTGGGATAATAATTGGAGGGAGGTTGGAGTAATGATGAGGCGTGTATGAGAAGTTGAGCAAAACACGACGCAAATCAAATTAGTTAATTTCTCCCGCTCAACAACTTGAAGCGTGTCTCACAAGAAATTAGGGGCAAACTATTTGGGGCCAATTTCTACATATGTGGGCCAGGGCAATTTATGCTAGTCAATTGGAGCTGGGATGAGAAATTGACGGGTCACGGGTTGCAGAAAGCCGAGGAGCTGAGTCAGGCCCATTAGTTAAATGATTGCATACAATATCTTGAGGGGCAAGATAACTAAACCCTATTAGGGTCACACTCTATATAAGACGGAGGGAAGGAAATGAAGATTCATTCACATGTCAAGCTACAACCCTAATCTAAGCAAATACCTAGCAATAATATTGCCATCTAATTCCTCCTATACTCATGACCTAAAATTATACGATTGCTAGTGGATATATTGGTGGAATTCTGCCTCTCCACGCGGTCCTTTTCCTCATAGGATTTTCCGCGCCACCAAATCTCTTGTGTCAATACTTTAGGTCCTTTACTATTTCCATTACTATCACTCTCATACACGTACAATCAATCAAATATAAACGAAATACACGATTAATGAATAAGACCACTCTAACCCGTTCTCTATCAATTACTCGGCTAAATTTACCAAAACATCACCTATGGCAAATTTGAGTAACCATTCTATCTGCTTCGTTTTTTTTTTTTTTTTTTTTTTTTTTTTGGGTTAACCACTTGGTATAGTTTGGAGTTGAGGCAATTAGGAGCGCAAGGATGGCTTCTATCCACTTCGCACAAAACATGATTTCTTTTCTAAACCAATTGATAATTGAAGTAATAGCTCTTTGATTGAAGTTATCTATTTTCACAAATAGATATTATCAGATAAAAGTTCTTACTTAAGACCATCTTAATTTAAAATGACTCATGTAGCCGAGTTAAATAAAGGTGAAAATGAAAACTTTGAAGTGGACCTCTTTAATCTGAATTAGCACTAGAAGTCTAGAATAATGTTATTGTGTAAACTGGTGTAATATCATCATAGGGTAATTATCCCCTTTTCTCTCCTATAAAAGCACCAAGCTGCAACAACTAGATAACACATTCATACTAAATTCCAATCTTGTTAATACAACGCCATTTTATAAAATGACGCACCATTTCGTGCCTTCTCTTGTCCTACTGCTTATTATTTGCGTTACTGGTTTCACTGCGGTAAACGCTGCAGGTGAATGCGGTAGAAAATCCCCAGACCAGGAGGCTTTCAAGCTGGCACCCTGTGCAATGGCAGCTCAGGACGAGAACGCTCCTGTTTCAGACAGATGCTGCGCCGCCATTAAAGAAATAGGGCAAAACCCGAGTTGCCTTTGTGCTGTTATGTTGTCTAAGACTGCTCAGAGTACTGGCGCCAAGCCTCAAGTCTCCATCACCATTCCTAAGCGTTGCAACATCGTTGACCGTCCTGTTGGCTACAAATGTGGTGGTAAGTAGGTCCATAAAGCGAGTCATTTGTGTCTCGTACGGATTGAGTCAATATTTCTTTCGAGTCAGTTCGAGTCAAGATTTATGTAGTCTAGTGGACTTGTGGTAATTCCAATCTAAATTTAACCCAACATATTACATATTGTTATGGACTCAGGGTCGTGGATTCTTTCTAAATTACAGGTTAAGGTTTTAAAAATTAATCGAAAAGAAAAAGAGTTAGCTCTAGTGATAAGAGCTTTTTTACGCCAACTGTGAAGTTAGAGTTCGATTTAATTTCTACCAGGGATATAGTAAAAAAAATAAAAATTCTACCATTAAAAAGTAAAAACAAGGGATCAAAGTAAAAAGATTGGAGTACCTTTTTTATATTGAAAAAAAAACATTTTTTTTTCGGTTTAAATAAGCGTACTATGTCACAGGTAAGAATAGAATCTTCAACATCTCTTGATTGAGATAAAAGAGCTCTTATCATTTGAGCTAATTCTAATTCTTAAAATGAAAGACATTAGGTAACTAATACAACATACAACTTATGTAAATGTATTGTTGGTGGATAATTCATAATTATAAAATAAATTGGTGTAACGTTTTATGGAAGAGTCATTGTTACATTCTTGATGAACAGAGAATAACAAGTCTTTCAAGGTTTGATTTATTAAACCAATATTTTCTTTAGTTGGAACTTTTTGATAATATAGACATTTAACTCATTTTTTTTTTTGCAGCTTACACATTGCCTTGAAGAGAGACATATATGCTTAAACCTGTTTGGACATTAAGGGATAATAAGTGTGTTGTAATTTTACTAATTTACATGTTCCGACGGATAATTTGTTAGCTATTAAGCTAACATATGTAATTTATTAATCCATATAAAACATAAATATAAATAAGCTTGTGTATGAGTGTATTTTATCAGTTTTCAATGAAATTATGGTTATTACTTCACTTGCCCTAGTACATCTCATCTCTTGGCCTCCTCACTCTCCTAGCCCCCCTTCAAAATGTCATGTGTGAAGGATCGGTATCCGTAGTGGAAATAATAATTATCCGATCTTTATTAAGACCTATTGCATTTAAATTGATGTAAACAAAAGGGATTAAATCACATACCTGGATTTAAGACGGATCAACAATTAACTCTGAAAGTACAGAGTCTCTAGTGTATCCACACCGGGTACGATCTATACTCTCAACCTTTGAACGACTCGGAGATTTGAGACTTTCTTGAGAAAACCCTTTTTCCCTCTCTAACTTATATGGGGTAGAATAACGGAATGAATAAAGTCGTCTTTCTAATTCCCCTAAACCATGTATTTATAGGGAAGAATAAAATAACTATCTTATTTTATTTCTTTATTTAAATACTATGAAATACTTTCTCCTTTTATTAAACGTATCTCCTGTGTTAGCAGTTAATACAATAATATGTCATCTAGATACTTTAATTATTATCATATAATAATATAAAGTTATCTTAAGTGTCAAAACGTCAACCCGTAAGTGTGTGACCATCTAGGTTCAACGTTAAGGCAATAGTAATTAACGTTACCAATTTGATTGGGTCTGGGACACAATTCCAACAATCTCCCACTTGACCTAGAGTCAATCGTCTTAATTACTAATCGAGGTTGGCGTCTAACAACACTCCTCAACGACTGGATAACGTGAATATCAACATCCATTGAAGACGAACCTGGTTAAGGGTAATGTATCATTTCCTTTCATCTTTCCAACTCCGGATCATCCTAAGGTATGGTTAAAACTGTCAAACCTTTTTAGATGACCACTATGTTCCATGTCAATCACTATGGTTGGCGAATCGACTTCAAGAAACTTATTTCTTGAACCATTCATCTGCCTTGGCCAAGGTCTTGATATAACCAATAAGGTTAATGACAACATAGAGTTCAAACTCGTTACCTCGAGTTGATGGATTTCATCCGACTCACCGCTAACTTCATAGGTACTCAATTACACCCAATAACCATTCAACTAGTATTTTTACACACTAGATGTCAGGCATCAAAATATAACAAGTAGTCTATTAATTACAATGGTGATCTCAAGTCAAAGGAAAGTAATTACATTCACTCATGAGAATTTCTACATTAACAGTATGTCGGTAAAACAACCATTGGGAAACCTCCATTCGGTCAGTTCAATGATCATATCTCTATATGGTCATCTATACATACAACGTAATGAACGAGATCCATTATATTCATCTGATGAATACAATTGTACATATATTGGTCTATCTGGATTATCATATTCCCTTTTGATAATCCTTTATCCAAGAACATATTTAGATCAAACCCTCAAATACTTGACTCTCATTATTATAGTCTCAATTATAATTTCAAGCAGTTTAATCAAGAACTTATCACATATGGTTCTCAAACACAATATGATAAAAAAAAACAATGCCATTTTATTAATATATCAATTAATAATAAAAAAACAATATGAAATGTGTTCAAAAATGTTACATAACGATTGGGTCTAGAGCATAATTTCAAAAATCATCTCCCACTTGACCTAGAGCCAATCACTCATGAACTTTAATCCTATGCTCCACTTATGCTTCTCAAATTCCTTTGATCCAAGCGCCTTAGTGAAGGGATTTGCAGGATTTGCCTTTCCTTCTACCTTTCGTACTTGAACATCACCACGTTCAACAATTTCTCTAATTAAATGGAACTTTCGTTGAACATGCTTAGATCGATGGTGTGACCTTGGCTCTTTAGCCTGTGCAATAGCACCGGTATTGTCAGATAATAAAGGAACACCTTCCTTCACTGAAGGAACTACACCAAGTGCAGTTAAGAACTTTCTAATCCAAACCGCTTCCTTAGCAGCATCACATGAAGTTATTGAAGGAAATGTAGATCCATATACATACTAACATACTCATATATGTCTAAATTAATTTGTCATAAAATTAAAACGGATTTTATGCATGCAAACAAATAATATAATAGAAGAGAAATCATGTCCTTACATTGTTGATTTCGGATTTAAGGGCACAAAAGAGATCACCTTTCTCTTTTGATCTTGAGCTTTTCCTTATGGATGAACAAGATCTAAGTATAAGATCTCTCCCTAAGCTTTATACCCAAGGCTCCTCTTAATTTTAATTAACATTACAAATACTAGTATAATATTAATCAAGTAGAAAATTGACCCAAAATAATGTAAACACTTGATTATTTTCGGTTTTGTGGAGGAAGAAGATGGGAGTTTTTATCTCTCTAAAATTCTTATTTTAGATTGTGAATGGAATGAATGAATAATGACATTTCATTATTGTATAGTAGGTAAATTAAGAGGAAAAACAATTAGTTTTTTCACTCTAAAAAACCGGCCCAAGGAGAGAGGGAGGAGAGCCAATGCATGCCCTCATTTGTCTTCACAATGTATTATAGGGTTGCATGGCTACACTTGCCTTTAATCATTATGTTCACCACTAAAAATGTAAACACAATTTTAGCCTAATTCTCCTCCAATTTTTCGGCACTTTACATAATATGGATTCCATATTATTTTTGTCAATTGTCTATATGTTACATGTCATATGTCACATATATTTGTTATGTATTTTAACATATTAAAAATCAACGTATTAATAAAAATACGTCACATACAAAAATTGATTTAGTAATTTCATAATTACTTGTGCCAAAATATTTTACCACTTTATAAATCGTATTTACAAAAATTCATTCAATTCCGATTGTTTCCTTAAACAATAATTTCATCCGAGTAATGAAACAATTCGATTACTCAGACCGTATCTCATTTAATCACATTTCAATATGATACGTAAATTTTACTTCCAAAATCGTCCGTCAATTTTCAAGTAATTTAATTAACTCGTAACGTTATACGATTAATTAAATAATCAATTAAGAGTGTTGCCCTATAGGTATGACCTAGGGGGTCAACAGATCACCACCGTCGCACGACAGTAATGTCAAACTCTAGTCAGCCAATCATTACCGATATATGTTGACCAGTTGACAGTATAAATACTTCCCAATTGTATTCTTTAAAATGAGATTTAATAATGATATTTAAATCATGTGATCGCACTATTGTTGAGGACACATTTCCCAACAATCTCCCACTTGTCCTCGACAAGTGTGCGTCACCAATTCTCTTGTCCTATTACTATCTCCCACTCAAAGCAAGGTGTCTTTCAGGTCGTACTTGCAAGTGATCATATCGAGAGTGGTTTCCTCGATCTGGAGAATAACTGATTGACCGGACTTATCTATCATAGATACTTTCCGAGCGTGGCCACGCATTTCCAGTTCATTACTCCTCAAGTGGCCCTGAGATATTGTTATAACCCTGACAAGGGGTGGACAATTCCTATCGCACTCATTCCCTTCGACTAGCCACAGCCATCATAACCCAAAATATGCCCATTTGACCCCATTTACGAAGGTCGTAGTAACACAAATCAAAGTTAATCTGAAACTGTGCCATCTTAGGCGAATAGTCTTTAGTCAAAAGAATCGACTCATTAGAATACTATAGTAGCTCTCGCCACGACCAGGCTATATAAATTTGCCAGAACTCTATAAGCGGTCATAAGGCCCGACAAAATGTTCCTAACAGTCTGCCTATGTGATCGACTAGTCATCTCATATGACTCTATGGCACTTGAACTTGCCATCAATCGCCTCACACTCTAGTCACTTCGAGACGTCACCTCATACAAGTGACTATGGGCAAATACTATGTTAATCCGTGTTCACTTTAACGGGGTTCAATTGTCTCTACAACCCGTTTGGATGTAACAAAGTATAAATTAACGATAAAAGACAAATGTGATTATGAACATGAACAAAAACAACACTTTTATTTCATTTCAAAATCTAACAAAAACTTGATACACGTTTAAGTCCCATGGACGTAACATGTCCATCATGCTTAGCCTGCGATAAAGGCTTGGTGAGCGGATCGGCTATGTTGTCATCCGTCCCAACCTTACAAATCGCAATTTCCTTTCTTTCAATGAAATCTCTTATTACATGATATTTTCTAAGTACATGTCTAGATCTATTACTAGACTTTGGCTCCTTAGCTTGGAAGATCGTCCCACTATTATCACAATAGAGAGTGATGGGATCATTGGCGGTAGGTACTACTTTTAGACCTTCCGTGAATTGCTTGATCCACATAGCTTCCTTGGCAGCATCCGATCTTTGCTATGTACTCAGCCTCCGTTGTCGAATCCACGGTTCTGACTTCCTTGAAGCTTCTCCACTTACGGCACCACCATTGAGCATGAAAACAAAACCAGCTTGTGATTTCATGTCATCTCTATCTGTTTGAAAACTTGAGTCCGTGTATCCATTAACACGCAACTCAGTGTCTCCTCCAAAGACAAGGATAGAGTCCTTAGTTCTTCTCAAGTACTTAAGGATGTTCTTGACAGCAATCCAGTGACTCTCACCTGGATTTCCTTGATATCTACTCGTCATGCTCAAGGCATACGAGACATCGAGACGTGTGCATATCATGGCATACATGATTGATCCAACAGCGGAAGCGTAAGGGATCAACTTCATGCGTTCAACATCATGGGGTTCGGAGGGACATTGAGTCTTGCTCAATATCGTTCCGGTTACCATAGGTACCAAACCCCTTTTGGATTTGTCCATGCTGAATCGTCGAAGAATCTTATCAACATAAGACTCTTGACTTAGTGCCAATATCCTCTTGGATCTATCTCTATAGATCCGGATACCTAATATGCGTTGTGCCTCTCCTAAATCCTTCATTTGGAAGTGGTTACCTAACCACTTCTTAACAGAAGACAACATTGGAATATCATTTCCAATGAGTAGTATGTCATCGACATACAAGATTAGGAACACAACATTGCTCCCACTGAATTTCATGTATAAACATGGTTCCTCAATATTTCGAGTGAAACCATTTTCCTTTATAACATGATTGAATCGATGATTCCAACTTCTAGATGCTTGCTTAAGACCATATATGGATCTCTTAAGCTTGCACACTTTGTTAGGATTTTTAGAATCAACAAAACCTTCGGTTGTATCATGTACACCTCCTCTTCTAAATGCCCATTTAGAAAAGCGGTTTTGACATCCATTTGCCATATTTCATAATCATGAAATGCGGCGATCACTAACAAAATCCGTATGGATCTTAGCATGGCTACGGGGGCGAAGGTCTCATCATAATGTAGACCTTGGACTTGGGTAAATCCCTTTGCCACTAGCCTAGCTTTGTAGACATCATCATGTCCTTCTATGCCATTCTTGACTTTGAATATCCATTTGCATTGAAGGGGTCTTGCCCCTTTAGGCAAATCTACCAAGTCCCAAACTTGGTTTTCATGCATAGAATCCATTTCGGACTTCATGGCTTCAAGCCATAAGGAGGAATTTGGACTAGAGATTGCGGCCTTGTAGGTGGCGGGCTCGTCACTTTCCATAAGTAACACATCGAGTGTTCCATCTTCCTCGATAAGTCCCACATATCGATCGGGATGGCGAATAACTCGGCCCGTTCTTCTAAGAGGAGGAGGAACAACCGCGTTAGATGACGAAGGAACTTCTTCTTGCGCCTCTATATCGGTTTGTGGCTCTTGAACTTCATCAAGTTCAAAATTTCTCCCACTCTGTCTCCTAGAAATAAAATCACTTTCTAGGAAGACAGCATCGCGAGACACAAATACTTTGTTCTCTTGAGGCTTATAGAAGTAATAGCCTCGTGGGCCATGGGATAACCTACAAAAATGCATTTTGCGGATCGTGGTGCCAACTTGTTATCATTTCTAATTTTGACATAAGCATCACAACCCCAAATCTTCATATGTGATAGATTTGGAACCTTTTCTCTCCATATCTCATATGGAGTCTTTTCAGTTGCTTTTGTTGGACTTATGTTCAAAGATTTTATTGCGGTTTGAATTGCAAATCCCCAAAACGAGTTCGGTAACTCGGTTTGACTCATCATGGATCGAACCATATCAAGTAAGGTTCGATTCCTCCTTTCGGCAACACCATTGAGTTGTGGTGTTCCGGGTGGAGTAAGTTGTGATATAATACCACAACCTTTCAAGTGTGAATCAAATTCAAGACTAAGGTATTCTCCACCACGATCGGATCGTAGTGCCTTAATCCTTTTGCTCAATTGGTTCTCTACTTCGTTTTGAAATTCCTTGAATTTCTCAAATGCTTCACTTTTGTGTTTCATTAAATAGATATACCCATATCTACTCAAGTCATCGGTGAAGGTTATAAAGTAGTCATAATTACCACGAGCGGTGATAGTCATTGGTCCACATACATCGGTGTGTATGAGTCCCAATAGCTCACTAGCTCGTGTCCCTTTACCACTAAAAGGATTACGAGTCATTTTGCCAAGTAGGCAATATTCGCATGTACCAAATGATTGATAATCAAATGGTGTAATCACATTAGTAGAAATTAATCTTTTGATGCGATTCTCGTTTATGTGACCTAATCGACAATGCCAAATGAACGCTTCACTTGGGTCACTTGTTTTGAGTTTCTTTGATTGAATGTTATAAATATCATTAGTCGGATTTGAGGTCTCTAAAATGTAAATGCCATTGATAGAGGAAGCTTGGCCTATAACCAAGTCGTTCCTAGAAATAGTACAACGATTGTTCTTAATGACAAAACAAAAACCGTCCACGTCTAGCATGGCGATTGAAATAATGTTTTTAGAGAGTGTAGGTACATAAAAACAATTATGCAAACACTACTACAAATACAGGCAACCACAACGGCCCTTTAACAACGCTTATTCACGAAAATCATCAAAACACGTTGTAGAATTTATTCCGCGAATTTTACCAAACTTAATGACAACGGTTATGTGTTGTTAACCGTTGTTATTGCTTTTAACAACGGGTCATACTTAAACAACCGTTGTTAATAAAAAAACTAATAACAACGGTTAAATTTTAACCGTTGTTAAAGGTTTGGCGCCAAATTAGTGAAAAGTAATCACAACGGTTATATTAGAACCCGTTTTAACAACGGTTGTAGACTCAATAACCGTTGTTATTAATATTATGAAAATCTTAAGAACAACATATTGCTTTATTCTGTTATACGCTACAAACACAAACACAAGCTAATACTGCTACTATATCATCCTCCATTCCTCCCGATCGTCTCTCTCTGTCTTCATCTCCGTCACTTTGTTGTCACGTCTTCTCTCCCTCATCGCGCGTGTTTATCAATCAGGTATATATATGTTTCTTAGCAACGCTTATTATAACTAGATATAGGATTTTTTGGGTTATTATCTAATTTGTTGATAATTTAGCTTAATTGCTTTCCTGAATTTCGTTTATTTGTTTGCCTATTATTGTATTTTCTGAATTAGTTGCCTATTATTACGAATGTAGAATAATGACTCGAACTTGGATGATTGATGCAAATATGAGTGACCGCACCTACAAGGATGGTTTAGCTGAATTTTATGAATTCGTTTTGAACAATTTGAAAGGTTCTTCTAGTATTGCATGTCCTTGTGAAAGATGTGGTAATATTAGCTATATGGCTTTTCCGGACGTTAAAATACACCTAGAAAAGTGGAGATTTAGTCGATCCTATACACTTTGGAGTTTTCATGGGGAATCATTAGAGGAAGAGAATAACTCTGAAGAAGATGATGTTGAGGTACACGAAAGGCTAAGCGATGATCCCGAGTTTGCCGAGTTTTTGAGTTGGAAGAGTTGGAAGTAGAGAAGTTGAATGTTGGGTCTATAGATAATGAAGAGAATGATGATGAGTCCATTGCTTTTGAAGATGTAGGTGATGACACTAGTAATTGGGATGACCTTAACAACATGTATGAGAAGTTGTGTGAGTCTGAAGCACCTCTTTATCCTGGTTGTAAGTTCACAAAAATGTAAATTTGTGGTGAAGTTGTATAATATCAAGGGGGCAAATGGGGTGAGTGACACGTGTTTCACTAGTTTTTTAGCCTTGATAAAGGAGTTGCTTCCTGATGGTAATGTTCTACCTGTTAAGACATATGAGGCGAAAAAACTAATAAGAGGAGTGGGTATGAAATATGAGAAAATACATGCATGTCCAAATGATTGCATATTGTATCAGAAATTATATCAAAACTTAACCAATTGCCCTAAATGTTTGGAGTGGCGTTATAAGGATAAGGAAGGGATCCCGGCTAAGGTGTTGTGGTATTTTCCATTGATACCAAGAGTCATAAGGATTTATGCGAATCCCGATGATGCAAAAATGTTAACTTGGCATGAAACAGGAAGAATAAATGATGGAAAGCTAAGACACCCGGCAGATGGTAAGCAATGGAAATCGTTCGACGCTAAGTATCCCGAGTTCGGCAATGAACCTAGAAACTTACGTCTAGCGCTGTCCAATGATGGAATGAACCCACACGGATGTAGTACCTCTACATCCGTTGTTAATACTTTCAACAACGGGTGTAGTACCTCTACCCGTTGTCAATTATTTTTTTTGACATATTTCATTTTGGCGCAAATTTGGTGAAACTATATTACAACGGGTATATTTTAACCGTTGTAATAAAGTTTTGACAACGGTTGACTTTTATTGACCCGTTGTTATTAACATATAACAACGGTTCTGCTTTGAGCACCCGTTGTTAATAGTTTGTCTTAATAAAAAACTAATATAGAAACCCATCCAGCATGCCATACACAAACACACACAACATTATTACTCCAACCGTTGGTATCCTGTGTTAATCCTTCTCTCTTCCTCGCTTTTTACATTCTCGTCGCCGGCCGTCGCCCAGTTTCTGGAGCCCAGATTCCGTTGCCTTCCCTTATCATCCTGCTCGTTCTCTTTATCATCATCATCAACAGGTATGTTCACTTTAATTTTGTGTTTTGTCATTAGGGTTTTAAGACGATCATCTTGTTTCTTTTTTCATGCATCTGTTTGTTTTTCGTCTTCTTTGTTATCTTTATCATCCCGCATCATCTACTTTACTCCTCTTATCAGGGTTTAGGATTTTAGAAGCTCAATCTGTTGTTTTAAGTTTTCATTCCTATTAGGGTTTAGGGTTTTAGATAATACTCTGCATGTACGTTGTTAAGTTGTTCATATCCAGCTATATCATTCATATTTGGTTTTTAGGATTATCATGGGTGAAAAACGTAAAAGAAGTCAAAAGAATAATGAGCCTGGTGATAATAAGCCTGGTGAGAGGGGTGCTACGAAGTGCAAGAAAGTCCTTGCAGCTATAGCCGCTAAACAGCCGTTCGAAATAACATGGAGTGAGAAGGGTTTCCCTACTGGTCCAAATGCGGGTCTTTTCTCCAGTTGGATTGGTGCTTGCACAAGACAGTTTGTGCCTATCCATTTAGAGGATGTTAAAAGTTTGAATCCAAAATTGGCGGAGTTATACTTGGCTCGTATAAAGGAAGGCTTTATTATACCCGATGAAAGTCATGATGAGTATTTAATGCATAAGGCGGTGATGTCCACAGGCAGTGGAAGTGTGGCGTTGCTAGGGATTGATTGTATGTGGACAAGGCAACGGGGGAGATGCGTAAGAGCCCACCGGAAAACAAGTGTCCCACCATCAAGCAGGAAGAATGGGATCTTTTAAAAAAGATGAGAACTACTGAGAAGTTTCAGGTTAAATATCCTCGCCTTTTAACGATTTACCTATCATTTTTTTAATTAATGAGTCCTTTATATAATCTTTTTATTATCTCATCTACTTGCGCTTTTATATAATTATTTGAAGGCCGTTAGCAAAAGAAATCGTGCTAACATTTCATGCAAGAAGGGGAAATTCTATGGTTCTCGAGGCGGATTCTGAGAAAGATAGAAGAGGACCTCGTAAGTAGCATGCATTATTGCCATGTGAGACTTTATTTTTTTAATCACACTTGGACTTGCATTGATACACATTTACGTGTATAAATGTTACCATGTTAATGTGTAGGTGGCAAAGGGAGTGAAAGAGGTGGATCGGCATGTAACTTATAAACATGGGCACACGCCTAAAGGATCCCGGTCGTCGCATGACAAATACGATGAGGAAGTTTTGGCCAACATAGTAAGCATTATTTTATTAAGACGAGTTCATTACTAACTTTATTATTTTAGTCACAAATATAATTTGAAGTTTATTTAATATATTATAGGATAACGTATTGAAAGAGGTAGAAGAAGGGAAATTCACTCCCGGTGGTCGTAATGACGTTCTTGCTAGAGCGATCGGCCGACCCGAACATCCAGGTCGTTTGAGGGGCGTCCGTTACAGGTTGGAGTAACGAAATATTATGGGACAACTGCCCCGATAAAGAAGAAAAGGAAGACTAAGTCCGAGAACGCCGACATGGTAACATTTATTCTATTATTTTCATTTAAGTTCAATTCACATGTTATTGTTGGGATAAAAATTCTTTGACGACACATTACATTCTTGGCAAAGCGACTTGATTAATGGCATCCGTACTACTAAAGCTGAATCTTTGGAGGTAAGCTTTCCGAAGAAGAAGTGAAGATGATGGAGGATGTCATTTCTAAAGGGGGTAATAATAAGGTACAACAGATTGGTGAAGAGGCCGCTACTACCTTGGCAATACATGAGAAGGAAGTATCGGTCAACGAGATTCAGAAAGATCGGGTACCTAATAATGCTTCTGAAGTTGTAACAACTAAAGCCGATCGGGTACCTAATATACTTCCTTATTTTTCTTTTGTTTTTTTTTTTTTGGGTAAGATCAGGGGGTGTGTTCACTGCCAACTTCTGACATGGTGCCATTGAATTGGTTAATTTTATTAGGTAAATAATGGGTCTGAAAAGGAGATGCAACTTGATGAGAAGACGGTGATGGAAAACAAGATACATCCCCTTCAAGTCGGTTCCTGTTTTCGATAAGGTATGCATGAAGTGTTTAATTAGTTAAATTTATATGAATGCTGAAGTTTGTGCAAAAATCGGCCTGAGACAGAAAGCGTTTTTGCAAAATCTTTTGAATGCTGAAGCGTTTTTGCAAAGATATAATAATGTATGTATGTGTATATTCTTCAGGCCGTAAACAATAGGCCGATTATTCTTTCTTGACCCTAATAGAATCGAAAAGCCACGTGTGCGTGTTGGCCGGGGTCTCGTAGAAAACAAATCTGCAGCAGCGGAAACTGTAGTTATTCATGGCGAAAAACTTTTGCCGAATCATACAATAGTAGAGATAACTACAGTCTTTCCAGGCCATGAAAACTTTCCACCGCTGTCCCGATTCGTGACGACATTACCATTACGGGAGATGCGCTTGGAAGTTTCATCCAATGGCCTAATACTCACATCTACTTGGCGAAGATATCTCGCCGCCTCACTTTGAGCAAGCGGAAAGCGATTGGGGTTAGAAGAAATACCTTTATATATATATATATGTGTTACATTTTTAATTGTTGAATGTTTTTATATGTTAAATTTATATGTTATTTTTTTTTTTGTAGGGAACAAAAAAGGCGGCTTTGGCGGATAAGCCTAAGTCCACAGACATGCCAACAACCTCGACTTCACAACAACTTGATGAGGTATGTATTTAATTAACTTCTCCATTTTTTAAAAAATTAACCTCGCCCCTTTATTTATATTTTGTCTGTATTTATAAAAAGCATGGTAATTTTGTGTAGGGGACAAAAAGACTGATAAGCCTAAGTCCCGGTCTTACTCGCTACTACTACCTCATCATTGAAAGAGCAGGTTGACGAGGTATTTAATTAAGTACGCTTTTATTTTTATTACTCCAACTAGGATATGTTACCTTTGGATTTTTTATTATTTTAATTATCTATACTACATGTGTAGGATGGTGGTAGTAGCACCACATCAAAGACTCATTCTTTCCCGGCCGTGAAAGTTAGGAGTATAAACTCCACAAAATATAAAGGGAAGGATTACATGGAAAAAGTAAGAACGGGGACGATGATGAGACTGTATGAGGAGGCTGGCCATCGCATAGCCTCCGAGCAAGCGATAATTATTCCGCTCGAGGAGGATATTCTAGGGGCGAGCGCCAAGCGCTTATATCATGGGATCCGCTAGCCGTATGGGCTGGACTAGACCAGATTGATATAGCACACATATTTGTTTGGATGAAGTAAGTTTCTTAATAAATAATTTCATAGTCTAATATTCGACTACTAGGTAGATAGTGTTTTAAATACCGGAATTAATACCGTAATAATGTAGGATATTGCAATTGAGAGTGATCCCTGAGAAGAATATTCCATCTGATCAATACGGATTCCTGTGCCCCTATGTTTTATCTTTATTTATTCAGGATTTCTCGTTCGAAGAACGGGTAGATTATATTGCTCAAACAATTGACGACAACCAAGAAGTCGATTTTTGGCGCTTATAATGAAAAAGGGTAATAAACAAATTAATATTACGTTTCCCCCTACAATTGCATTTTCATAACTAATATATGTACTTGTTAATAATGATGATGTCTCTTGATGTAGGACTCATTGGGTGCTAGCGGCCATCATGCCGACAAAGAAAAAGTTTTCGGTTGGACTCTATACATCACCAACCAAGCGAGACTTTTAAGCGCTTGATTAATATGTAAGTTTATAATACTGATTTATTTATAATAACATTAAGTTTCAATTTTTATTTATAGAAAAAAGCTCATTTTTGCCCCTAAAAAAATGAGTTTCTGCCTCCTTTTTATTTTAAAAAAAAAGGGCCTTTGAGAAGAAAAGAGCAAACGAAAGCGGGATCAACCCACGAAAGATTCGATGTTGGCCCCTGAATTTATTACGATAACAGGGGTACGTGCTCAAATACAATAACATTAAGTGCAAAATCTGTGTTTAATACTAATACAATACCTAAAGTTCAAGATTCTGATGTAAGCCTTCTCTCGTCTGTTTGTTTTTATGTAATAATAGGCCCCTCGCCAGCCAGATAGCATACAATGTGGATACTACGCTTGTCGGTTCATGTTGGAGATTATTAGGCGAAGATATATCATTATTCCTCCAAAGGTTAGTAATTTAATAATGTGTTTATTACTTTTTTTAAATTAGAGCTAATGTTGTCTTGCTTTTCGCTATATATATATGCCATGATGTTGCTATGTTGTCTTGCTTGTTGCTATATATACCATAATGTCTTCTCTTTGTTTTTTTTCCGAGTATGCAATCAACCCGTCGAAAGCAGTTGAGCAAAGTACTCAAATATAGATATAGACGAGGTAAGAGACATGTGGGGCAATTTCGTCTTAGAATATATTAGAAATGCATGATACTCAGAGTTTAGATCAACTTATTAGTAAATTTTTTGTTGAAGTTAGGGAATGATTAGTTCATGTAAATTCAACTCCTTGTAAGTATATATATATATGATGCAGCTGCTGTTGTGGTTGAATTGAATCTATTGAGTTCGATGAACCCATTTGTGATTTATCTTTGGTCTTTGGTATATGGTGTCTTTGACATATGCAGGTTTTGAATAGCATGAAACCAATTTATTTTTTCAAAACATTAGGCGTTTGTAATAAAAACGGTTACTAAAAAAAACCGTTGTGAATACCTTTAACAACGGTTAATAAAAATAACACCGTTGTGAATGACATTCACAAATACCCGCGCATAATATTCAACAACAGGTTTTAATCGAAGAACCGTTGTTAAAAGTATTCACAATTTTGGAGGTAAAATTACAACAACGGGTATTAAACAAAGAACCGTTGTCAAAAGACTTCATAATTTTGGAGGGAAAGTTACAACAACGGTTATACATACGACAACCGTTGTTATATTATTCCCTCCAAAATTTTGAGACACTTTCCACAACGGAGAACACCCAACAACAACGGCTTTTAACCGTGGTGAATACTTTAGACAACGGTTTCACTAAATAAGCAAACCGTTGTAAATACCTTCTACAACGGCCGCTTTAACAACGTCCGCTTTTTTATTTTACAACGGTTTTTACCCGTTGTTATAGGCTGTATCTGTAGTAGTGAAATACAACTTAAATCCATTTGGCAAAGCTAGAACATAAGTTCCTTTGGATTCGGCCGCTACCCGAGCTCCATTTCCAAGGCGTAGATCCACATCTCCCTTGCTAAGCCTCTCCACATCTCTTAAACCCTGTAAATGATTACAAAGGTGAGAACCACAACCGGTATCTAGTACCCATGTCGTAGTGGAAGTATAATTTATATCAATAACATAAATTTCTTTAGGAATTGTACCTTTTGGAGTAATGAGTCCTTCCCTTATATTTCGCAAATACATAGGGCAATTCCTAAGCCAATGTCCCATGCCATAGCAATAATGGCACTCATCATTAACTTGCTTGAAGTTTTTGACTTTCTTTCCATTCTTCTTGAACCTCTTTCCCTTTGACGCAAGAACTTGATTGCTAGAGCTCCCACTAGCTTTGGCATCTTTATCTTCCTGAGACAAAGACCCTATAGATCGTATGAGGTAGTCTTCCTGAGACGGACTCACACGAGGTCTAGTAGTAGTGGGTGGTTTAGAAGAAGTGATGAAGTTAAGGTTACCATCCGAACCTATCCCAAAATAAAGTTCTCTAGTTGTATCGAAATCATTGTTGGAGCATACGTCGTCAAGAACATTGTGATATGACTCAATAGTAATTGGTGCGGTAGCATTTGATGGATTCATTGTAAAGAACTACAAATATGGAGGAAAAGGAAATATTAACATTTGTCTTTTAAAATCATACTTGCAAATTAACAAGATATGAACATTTATATAGTGACCTCTACCCAACTATAATAAATGATTCCAAGACCCAAATTCATATCAACTTAGGGCACGGTGTGCCGAATTACCCTTTATTAACATAACTCGGTGGATTAACCTTTTAATCGATTCTACTTTTAGAACTCTTGGTCGATGATGTTTACATTAATATTCATCTCTAGCCCGAAACACATCCGGAAATCGTCGTGAATACTTTCGTTGAGTACAACCCAAATTTCGAATAAATGTGTCCATAATCCAAACCCATATCAATTTAGGGCACGGTGTGCCGAAATACCCCTTATTAACATGAATTCGGTGGATTAACATTCATCACCCACTTCCCCTACGTAACAAGGTTTGTACCCCGGGGTAGCCGAGTGCACTCCCTCGCGAAATAGGTTTTCATGGTTTCTACTATTTGGTAAGGCTATGTCTCAATTGTTTGTTTTTGCGAGAGGTCATGTCAATTTATTATCTATCACGTTTTAAGTGAACTAAAGCGGTGAACTACGATAATTTTAATTGACACGGTCGATAAACTCGATAAAATAAGGATGCATGTTTTAGTTATGGCGATTTAGCGATGCATGTGACATAAAATAAAATGCAAGCATAAAGATAAATAAATCCTAGTATGGCCTTTCCTAAAATAGAAAAACTATTTAACTATTACATATTCGGAAACCAACTCCATTGGTCCCTTGAACTTCGGTTGTGGCACGCATCTCGAGGTAACACCGTCTTTATGTATCGCCATTCTTGAAGAAATCCGACTTTTGGAACTCCGGAAGGAATAAAATTACATAACAAATTACATAATTTCCTATTATACATTTGTAACTAAAATAAAATAAATATATTAAATTACAAAACGGTGATACGAGATCACAATAAAAATTACAACCGAATCGATATTCCCATACATTTCGGGAAATACCAATTAAATCTAAGGCCATACTAAGTAAAATTACATAATTCAAAAATTACATAAATTAAAATTATGACAATCATAAAGAAAATGCAGCATTATAATATGTATGAACATGCTCAATTTTATGCTAAATCGCCTTTAAATTGCCAATATCGTATATTACTCGGTTTTTACGGATTTGCGTGATTTCAACATTGTACAATCACAAAAATACATAAACTCATATTTATGCATAAGTTAATTACCCTAACCTCTTAGGACTCAAAATTTAGTCTTCACTAATAATTTGACCATAATTAACCAATATTTTACAAAATTGTTCATAAATGGACCAAAAATTACAAAAATAAGCTATT
This sequence comes from Silene latifolia, assembly GCF_048544455.1. Taxonomy (NCBI): domain Eukaryota; kingdom Viridiplantae; phylum Streptophyta; class Magnoliopsida; order Caryophyllales; family Caryophyllaceae; genus Silene; species Silene latifolia. Next base: position 48,233,795 of record NC_133526.1, on the reverse strand, counting down.
AAACTTCAAATAAATCACAAAATTTCAAATAAATTCAAAATTTGAAATTTAAACTCATGAACATTCTGGAAAAATTCCATGACACTCATAATGTTCAAAATCTTAGGTTAAAAATTTCGAAATTTTTCCGGAAAAACAATGTTGCGGTTTATCGATTTAAAATAAAATAATCATAAAAACATGGGAAAAATTATTTACATTAACTTTTCAATTTTAGATCTGAAAAATATAATAAAATGCAACATTACACGTTTTTCCTAAGTCATAGATTATGTTTTATTAATTTTCAACTAATAATGTCACTATTTATGCTATTTTTCTTCAAAAATCCATAAATCATGCAAAAAGACTTCTTTATAGCCAATTATTTTACACACATTTTGTAAAATTTCATGTGACAACATATTAATTTTCTATTACCAGATTCGAAATTTAACTCATATTAACCTATTTTTCACTTAAATCCGAATTTAATAATGAAAAATTCATTTTTCGAGCATAACAAGTCCAAAAATTATGAAAATTTACAGGTTATCTCAAAATAATATATGTGACAACATATCCAAAAAACAAGTGAAAATTCGAAGTATAGCTAATTTTAGACCAAAAATGACATTTTTACTCATAAAATCATATTTAAATGCCATTATTGTAAATTATGAACAATAAAAATCCGAAAAATTAACCAAAATATCCTAAAACATTTTAGGACCAGAAATATTAACATGCATGTAATAATTTCGTGATATATCATAATAACACAAATTTTACAAGTTTTATTTGTTATTCTTATAACTCGGAAAAACTTTTAACCAATTTGCATGCAAACAACCGTGGCTCATGATACCGATTGAAGGAAATGTAGATCCATATACATACTAACATACTCATATATGTCTAAATTAATTTGTCATAAAATTAAAACGGATTTTATGCATGCAAACAAATAATATAATAGAAGAGAAATCATGTCCTTACATTGTTGATTTCGGATTTAAGGGCACAAAAGAGATCACCTTTCTCTTTTGATCTTGAGCTTTTCCTTATGGATGAACAAGATCTAAGTATAAGATCTCTCCCTAAGCTTTATACCCAAGGCTCCTCTTAATTTTAATTAACATTACAAATACTAGTATAATATTAATCAAGTAGAAAATTGACCCAAGATAATGTAAACACTTGATTATTTTCGGTTTTGTGGAGGAAGAAGATGGGAGTTTTTATCTCTCTAAAATTCTTATTTTAGATTGTGAATGGAATGAATGAATAATGACATTTCATTATTGTATAGTAGGTAAATTAAGAGGAAAAACAATTAGTTTTTTCACTCTCAAAAACCGGCCCAAGGAGAGAGGGAGGAGAGCCAATGCATGCCCTCATTTGTCTTCACAATGTATTATAGGGTTGCATGGCTACACTTGCCTTTAATCATTATGTTCACCACTAAAAATGTAAACACAATTTTAGCCTAATTCTCCTCCAATTTTTCGGCACTTTACATAATATGGATTCCATATTATTTTTGTCAATTGTCTATATGTTACATGTCATATGTCACATATATTTATTATGTATTTTAACATATTAAAAATCAACGTATTAATAAAAATACGTCACATACAAAAATTGATTTAGTAATTTCATAATTACTTGTGCCAAAATATTTTACCACTTTATAAATCGTATTTACAAAAATTCATTCAATTCCGATTGTTTCCTTAAACAATAATTTCATCCGAGTAATGAAACAATTCGATTACTCAGTCCGTATCTCATTTAATCACATTTCAATATGATACGTAAATTTTACTTCCAAAATCGTCCGTCAATTTTCAAGTAATTTAATTAACTCGTAACGTTATACGATTAATTAAATAATCAATTAAGAGTGTTGCCCTATAGGTATGACCTAGGGGGTCAACTGATCACCACCGTCGCACGACAGTAATGTCAAACTCTAGTCAGCCAATCATTACCGATATATGTTGACCAGTTGACAGTATAAATACTTCCCAATTGTATTCTTTAAAATGAGATTTAATAATGATATTTAAATCATGTGATCGCACTATTGTTGAGGACACATTTCCCAACAGTTATATACTCTGCTTCGGTTACTGAATCAGCAACAGTGCCTTGTTTGGAACTTCTCCAACTCACTGCTCCACCATTCAAAGTGAAAACATAAGCAGAGGTGGACTTGTTATCATCCTTGTCTGATGCAAAACTACATCAGTATAACCCAAACAATTTAGGTCAGTATCTCCATAAATGAAGAATTGGTCCTTAGTCCTTCTCATGTACTTAAGGATGGATTTCACCACTTTCCAATGTTCCTCGCCTGGATCCTTTTGGTACCTACTCGCTACTCCTAGCGCATAAGTGTAGATACCTCATTTCTGCACCTCTCGCAAACCACCCGGTGATGATTGGGCCGCATGTTTGCTACGCGGAACGATTTGTGACAATTCGTAAGTTTATCGTCAAGTGATTGCTCAAATATTAATATCTACCTCTTAGTTGTCATCTACGTGCCGATACGGTCGTTTTGACAGTAATTAGAGTACATTTGGAGTCCGGGCCTAAAACCGTCTTCATTTTCTGATAACCGTCAAATCCCGAGTCAGAATGTTCTGGAATGTTCCGGATATTTCTATTCCATATTTCATAATTTTCATCCTTTGGTAAACAATTTCCCGAAATATTCACATAAGATATTAAGGAAAACCGAATTATTTCGTCCTACCATAACTTAAACACGGAAATCTTTCTTCCGCAGGAGGAAATCCCTTGGGAACAGACGCAGCAGGTGCTGCGCCTCTTCCAAGAGACGCAGTGGCTGATGCGCCTCTTCCCAGGCCCTTTTCTGCGTATTTCTCGTATCTTTTTCATATCTTTCCGAGATTCACTTCCAAAGAGTCTCCGAAACCCTAATTCCTCCACGTGATTAGTATAAATAGGAGCCTTCGCTCCTCATATTTCTCACGCGAGTGTCCGCCCTTCTCTTCTCCCTTTGCATTCTAGACCTTTGTTCTTACTTTTTGGCGTCTACGTGCTTGAACTTTCGACCACGTAAGCTCGAATCCTTCTGAGTACCAGCCTCGTTTGTATGACCGACCAATTTGACCAACTCCACATCAATCAACTTAATTAATCTAATCGTTTTCCTCTTACGAGGGCACTTTCTTTGCATTCGCGTCGAGCATCACTAATCGATATCTTAGTCCTTCTCGTTTCGTCAACATGTAAGTCTGAGGGTGTATAATCTCTCTTTTGTTTATTGTATTTTAATTATTGTATCACAATTGTAAGGTTTATGTCCAAAATACCTCATTAAAACCGATTTCTAAACCGTGCTTTAAAACCTCTTTTTACGGATTTCCAGAAGACTGACCGTCGAGAAAGGACGCAGCAACTGCTGCGCCTCTTCGAAGGAGCGCAGTTCCTGCTGCGCCTCTTCGTGACGCTGCCGCAGTTCCTGCTTCCTTTCTTCTTCGTTCGTCCTCTGTAATTCGTCGTAATTGTTTATTTTCGTTTGTTTATTCTTCATCATAATAGCATATAATTCACATGTATATTTATCTTTAACATGTTTTAATCATCATAAATCCGACTTAAATCCCTTATAAATCAATATTTGCGGGTTTTCGTCATTAAATTCAATTCCGGGTTATACAGATTCAATTCATCAATATTGAGTTTTTGGAATTCGTCTTTGATATAGTTTTCATCTGTCTTTTGTCGTATTTATCACATATTTGTCATTAATCCATTGTATTTAACCTAATTAATTGATTTAGTTTGTTAATTTGTTAATAATTCTCATTAATCTTATATTAATTCGTTATATTCCATCTCATTCATGTTTTATCGTTTTTATGACATTAATCACATGTAAATAACATATTAATCACTTTCATCCGAGTAAATAATTTAATCAATCATTAAATTCATCAATGAATATTAACAACACGCAATTCCGGCTTCACAGCCAGAATTCAGGTCAGGAACAGACGCAGCAACTGCTGCGCCTATTCCGGGTTGAATTCTGTCCCTGAACTCTGTTTTTTCCTTGACCTAGTTTAATTAGCTTACGTATAATTGACTATCATCCGTATTATCACCTTCTGTTCTGTTCGCTAATTCTTTCTTTTATTCTTTTTCTCAAATTATCCATTTTAAAGGTATTTTCGACATAAATCGCCTATTCCATTGTAATTATTGTAATTTTCATTATTGCAATTTTGTTTATTATGTTTATCATATTTCTTGTATCATTTGGATGTTTTCACATGTAATTGAGCATTAAATCCAATTCGACCCAATTGTATGCTAAATTAATTGTTCACCGACTTAGTATTAATTTCTCACATGTTAGGATTAAAACTTGGATGTTGCATTGCATGCATATAATCGACGATATATCGAGTATGAATAATTTCCCTAATCATTAGTAGAGGCCGCTATCGAGGCGGGTGGGATTAGGTGTTCGATCAAAAGAACTTCCTAATACGTACCCTCACCCCTTACTCCAGATATCTGTGAACACCCGTTTTCATTGGCATCCACGAGAGTCATTCTAGATATAGAATGCTAAGGGTAACGATTGCTTAGTGTTCATGTCTTTACTTTGTGTCTTGACATGACACGAGGTATTCGAACGGTTCCAATTTCCCATAAAAATTGGTGGCGACTCCAACAAAAATGCAAACGCTTGTTTATCTTTCCTCCCAAGCGCCCCCGTGGGCCCCCCGCTGTCCACAGTTTGGCGACTCCGCTAGGGATAATACACTTACGTGTAGCAAGGGTGAAACTTGAACAAGGTTAGGGAATAGTTTGTACAAGACAATTGTCGGTTTTCATAACTCGGTCTTCCTAGACCGTTTTATTCGGCCTTTCTAGGCCCCAACCCAACCCATTCGACCAGTCGTCCCGTTTAAACAGTCCTAATTCTTATTTGGGCCTAAGGATGGATAGCGATTGACGTCATCCATACCATGATGCTTACTCTTGTTTGTATCAAGGGCCTTCACTACTTGAGGAAATGGACTAGGAATCGGCCTTACTCTTGTTTGGCACGAGCCTCTCCACAGACTTCGGGTTTGATGGTTCGGTATGGCAACCCACCCTTTAAACCAAAACCCTTTTAAATGCACTCAGCATCCCGTTATAATAATTGTATAAATGTTTGTACCTTACGTGATCACCATTTCTAAACAAAACCATGACGATTTTTTCAAAAATCAAAACCCTTTCTTAATCAAAATTTCGAAATAGGCCTTCAATTAGCGCAAAATCCGGTCAAAACTCTGTCCGTTTGTCGTGTCAAAATTCGGGCCACAAGCCCATTTCAAAACCTCACTTCGAGTCCACTCCTACAACTACACTATAGTTGACTAGGACACACATTTTCAAAAACCTTGTCTTTCTTCAAAGCTCACTCAACACAAGTTGCACACACCCACTTCACGAGTCAAAACATTTCTTCTTTTAGCAAGTGTGTTAGAATGGTCGATCGTGTTTTGATTCGCCGCCGATCTCTTATCCAGTTTTCAAGATGCCTGGATCCAGCGAAACAAACCTCCACCAACTTCAAGATGGTAATGATCGAATCCTAGCCGCGCTAGCCCAAATGCAAGTTACCCAAGACCAAGTCTATGACCGCCTTGAGCTCATCGAGGGCCGTATCTATGCCGTAGAGGGAAGGTTGCCTCCTCTTGAAAATGAAGTACTAGGTGACTCTGATAATGAATCTAAGGATGAATATCCTCTCATGGGGATCACTGTAGCTGAGAAAAGACTCCAATACTTAGAGGAGCAATTGATGTACCTTAAGGGGGATGACATTTATAGGGAGAACAATCGCAAGTATGAGGCCGTCAATTCCAAATTGCCAACCAACTTCAATATGACGGATATCCCTAAATTCAAGGGGCACGAGAACCCTTTGAACCACATCCGTGCCTTCAAGGATTACATGTCTATCAAAGGCATCAAAACCGAGATGTTCTTAAGGATCTTTCCTTCATCTCTTGACACTATCCCGAAGCAATGGTTTTACTCCTTAGATCACAAGAAGGTCGCTACTTGGGAGGATGCCGCAATCGAGTTTTCTAAACAATATGCGGATAATGCCGAGATCCAAGTTAACATGCGCACTCTAGAGGTTCTTACCCAAAATGACAAAGAAGGATTCACCGACTTTCTAAGTAGGTGGAGGAAGACTAGCACCCAACTAGTTGAACGCCCGGATGAGGCTACCCTTGTGGAGAAGTTTGTGGACAATCTCAAACCCATCTATGCCAATCATTTGAGATACCAAAACATCAAAACTTTCAAGGACTTAACCGTACTAGGGACAAGGATTGAAGATGACATCCGTAAAGGACTCTTGTCCAAAACGGTAGGTCGAGGATACCAAGGCTCAACGAGTCGTTCATACGGCTCTACTAGCAAGACCGACGAAGTTAACCTTCTCGAGCCATCCAAGAAAAGTACCCCACCAAGGAAATTCACAAATCTTGGGGACACTTACTCCAACGCTCTAAAGAGGTTAATGAAGCAAGGTAAACTCCAACCCATTGGACCTACTCCCGAAACCAAAAGAAAATCCAAATTTTGGGACGAGAATTCGTACTGTGAATACCATAGAGGCAAGGGGCACGACACAGAAAAATGCTACAAGTTGAAAAACGTTCTCCAAGACATGATTGAAGATGGTCGATTGCCAATACCACCGGGAGGTAAACCCAACAACACTCAGAATTCTCTTGGAGTTCTAGTGATCACAAGTGATGAATCTACCTTAGATTGCTCACACCTCATTTCTCCAATCAAAAATGAAATTTATGCAATCGATAATGAAGAGCTCTACTCTACTATCTCCCCTATCATTTCCGACTTCATCACATGGGCAAGGAGTGTGGATAGACAAGTTTGGGAATTAGAGAATGTGGTGACAACTTTACGCAATCCCAACGCAACGACCAAAGAACATGTGCCACTAATATTCTCTCAAAATGCCACTATGCAAGAAATAGTCACCGTAGTTGATAAACTAGTCGACCAAATCATACGACTAGAAGATGATATCATGAGAATGAGGGAACTAACTGCAATCAATGGGGTTTGGGCCGACGATGATGAGGACGAGTATCTCATTGAAAACTCCCTAGTCAAAGAAATAGGCCAAAATGGTGAAGACCAAGATGTGGACCACCTAACTCGTTCGGGTCGTCCATATCAAAGCACTACTCAAAATGGTCCAACCAACGTCATCACACCAAGTGACAACGAAGATGACCCCACTGATCATTTGCTCAAGCAATTACAGAAGACAAAGGCTGATCTTTCAGTCTGGCAACTGGTAGCAAGCTCATTCCCACATCGCCAAGCTTTACTGCAAGCTTTGGCCAAACTAAATGTAGCGCATAACTCCACTCCTGAAGATGTAGTCAACTTGGTCTTCCAAGAATCACCGAAGCTAAGTAATCCTATTACTTTCTCAGACGAAGATTTGCCACCTTTTGGCGCCAATCACAATTTAGCTCTTTACATCACTGTCATTTGTCTAAAGAAGAACGTGCCAATGACCTTGGTAGATGATGGCTCCGCGGTCAACGTCATACCCCTCAAAACGGCATACAAGTTAGGCATGAAAGAGTCGGATTGGACCCCTACCAATCAAGGTGTGCGTGCATATGACGGTACACGACGAAAGGTGGTAGGACTTGTTAACCTAACCATAGCCACAGGGCCAATTGAACGAAAGGTTAACTTCCAAATAGTGGACATTGAAGCTTCCTTCAACATACATCTGGGAAGGCCGTGGATTCACGCTTCCAAAGCGGTAACATCCACTCTTCATCAAAAGATCAAGATCCCACTAAATGGCAAAGTAGTGACGATCACTTCGTCACCCATCAAGGCAATAATCGAAAAACAGTCGAACAATCAAGTCCTTGCAGATCCCGTATACGAACTTGGGGGCTTCCAAAGCGTAAGTGTCATAGAAAGTGAGTTGGCACCCTTATACTATGATCCCTACTCTAACATGGTGGTCAACCACATGCTCAAAACCCATGGATACTTCCCTAGAATGCCTTTGAACCCTACTCGAAGAAATACCTTCGCACCCTACAAGGAAGGTAACTCAAAGAGGATACCACTTGGACTAGGGTACAAACCCACAAAAGAGGAGGTTCTCGAAATGCCCGCCCAAGTCCAAAACCGTAAGCATGTAGGAGTCCAAATGCGACCCTATCTCCCTACTTTAAATGGGTACTTTGTTCAAGAAGGAAGTCTAGAACTCTTTCACGGATTTCCCGAGCCTTGGCACTATCTCGAGAGGAAGCTAGCCGGAATCGAGATCTTTCACGATTTCTACTTTATCCCTCCAGAAACGGTTCCTACCGTCAAAACCCGTCAAGCACCTTGCTTAGACGAACAGGCCGTTAGCCTATTGTTTGGAGAAGATCGATTTGTCAGGGCCACGCAGGATGAGATCATTACCATGATACTTCAAGACGATCGTTTCAACCCCACCGCGTTAATCACAGAAACCAACGCAAGACAGCAGAAAGGATGGAGAAAATCAATCAAGTGGACCAACAATCAAGGAAGACTCTTCAAGCTCACCACTGGAGAAGAAGAGATGTTCAAAGGAGAACCAGAAGGCGATGAGTTCGAGTCGGAGTCTAGAGAAGTCATTAGAGAGTCTACTCCTGTCGTCATCCCCACTCCCTTTGGTTCTCCTACCTTAGCCTCGAATAGTCACAGTAGTTCGGGAAATGCCCCAACCACTGTCCCTTTGCCGCCACTGACCATGGATCAGTTGGCTTCTTTATTTCAACTTTACTCAAATCTTAATATGAATAAATTAGGTTCTGCTTACTCTTTGTGTTATCTTGAGTGCAATTCTGTTTACGATGATACTGAGGATGACCAAGACCCAGACTCGATCGAAATACCTCCCTACGTAGCCAAAGAAATACTACAGAAAGGGGAAGGGGGACCAGTAATAGAGGACACCGAACCCATCAATGTAGGAACCGAACTAGAACCCCAAGAACTTAGGATAGGGACTACCTTGAGCTCTACCGAAAAGGCCGATTTCATAGACCTCCTAAATGAATTCAAAGACGTTTTCGCTTGGTCCTACAAAGACATGCCAGGGATCGACAGGGATATCGCCGAACATAGGATTCCAATTAAGCCAGGTTTCAAACCTGTGAAACAGAAGCTTCGACGAATGAGGACAGAATGGGCCCTCAAGATTAAGGAAGAAGTTGACAAGCAATTCAAAGCCGGGTTCATCAAAGTTTCCGAGTATTCTGACTGGGTAGCTAAAATAGTACCCGTACCCAAAAAGGATGGGAGAATCCGTGTTTGTGTTGACTTTAGGGACTTGAACAAAGCAAGTCCAAAAGATGACTTCCCTTTACCTCACATCGACATATTGGTGGACAATACTGCAGACCACGCATTACTATCCTTCATGGATGGGTATGCGGGTTATAATCAAATCAAAATGGCCATGGAAGATATGCATAAGACCGCCTTTGTCACCCAATAGGGAACCTATTTCTATACGGTAATGCCGTTTGGATTGATCAACGCCGGACCTACATATCAACGCACCGCAACTACACTCTTACATGACATGATGCACAAAGAAGTTGAGGTATACGTAGATGACATGATTGTCAAGTCCAAGGAAAGAGAGGGGCATATTGCGAACCTTCGCAAGGCTATGAAAGTACAACATGAGGCTCAATCCTCAGAAATGCACATTCGGGGTAACATCTGGCAAACTCCTGGGATACGTCGTTAGCCAACGAGGTATAGAAATAGAGGCGGTAGACCACAGACTAACGGCATGGTAGAGGCGGAAATTACTAGCCAAATACAAGATTAAGCATCACCACTCTTCGCCCTATAGACCACAGACTAATGGCGCGGTAGAGGCGGCAAACAAGAATGTTGTCACGATTCTCAATAAAATGATCGACAACTATAGAGATTGGCCAAGCAAGATACCCTTTGCTTTGTGGGGGTATCATACATCTTTTAGGACGCCCACTGGGGCTACTCCTTTCTATTTGACCTACGGCATGGAAGCTGTACAACCAGTCGAGTTAGAAATACCATCCTTGCGTATTTTACTCGAAAGCCAAATCCCGGAAGCCGATTGGAAGAGGGATAGATATGAAGAACTCATCCTCCTGGATGAACGTAGGCTACGCGCCTTGCATAATGTCCAAACATATTAAGCACGTATCAAACGAGCTTTCAACAAAAGGGTTAGGCCAAGAAACATCAAAGAAGGAGACTTAGTGCTTAAATCGGTTAGAGCTCTTCTACCTGTTGACCCACGGGGAAAATTCAAACCTAATTGGGCCGGACCATTTCTAGTCAAATCCATACTCCCAGGGGGTGCGGTTAGAATCACAGACCTAGATGGGAATGAGTTTTCGAACCCAACAAACCTTGACCAACTAAAACGGTACTATGCCTAGAATAGGAACAAAAACGCGCCTCGCGTAACCCCACGTGTCGCTCTTGTGGCACTAAATAAACGGCCCCTGGCCAAGATGAAATAAGCTAATGTCACTATGCTCTTGCATTTTTGACAAATTTATCATCCTCGTATCATCACATAAACTAAATTTGCACCTTCGGAGTAAGCAAAAAGCTCATGCTTATTTTCTAAGTTCATTACAAGCTCTTGCTTAGAACAATTATTCTTTTACATTTACTCGAACTACGCGCAAGGGTTTGATTTCATTTTTTTAAGTGAATACGTAGGCAATCCTTCACAGGATTCAACCCGTTATATCTAAAATGTAAATAGAAGGACATTTGTATTGCATTTGAAATTCGACAAGAATAATAAATAGAAAATCACAACGGTTTCATAACCATTTAACCCTTTTTATTTCATTCGTTCTAATAATAATAGTACGCTACATAATAAAAATAGAATAGGCTAGGATTCTAAAAATCCCACCTTTTTATCACAATAAATAATAATAATAATCAAATAATAAATAAAGACTCAGGCTATTCCTCCATCTTCCCCTTGCCCTTGTCATTCTTGTCATATTTCTTGTCACGACCTCGAGCCGGACGCTCTTGCGCCACTTCAGACCTAATCACCAACGGTTCTTTCTCGAGGCCTAGACTTTCCATTCTTGCCAATCACCATTTCCGCGACAGGAGTAGTCTTTGGTTTCTTCGAAGGATGAACAACTTGAAACCCGGCTTCTTCTTCTCCCTCTGTCAGATGCTTCTCTTTCTCTTTCTCTACCTCGCGCACCTTGTAGTCAACGGGCTCACGCTTCCTCAATCTCTCGCGCTCTTCCGGAGTAGTAGCCTTTCTCCATCGCAGATAAGAATCCGACACCCACAAGGCATTAGCGGAGAAATTCAAGAACCACATGTTTCTTTGGGCCCATTTAATGGCCCACTCTCTTCGGCTCTCCGTAGTAAGCGCCATAGCAGTCTGCGGGACGGTATCAAGCTTCGGGATCGTCTGTTTCAGCCCAACCTGTCTCATCAGCCTTTACGGGAACATGCACACCATAAACTCCAATCCAGGAATGCGCACGGACCTAGTGGGATCCAAAGAAGACACTCCAGTGACAGATTTGAGGTGCCACCACGGTACGACCCACCTAATCAACGGGCCATCATCACTCTTCAGTTTGTTCTTCCAGTAATCACAGACCCGAGTGAAGTCCACCATGTACAACCTCGTCCTCATCGCAATCGAGCGGGCATGATAGGAAAGCACATGAACTGAGGGCTCGATCAATCGGAGCCGTTCCATAAGCCAAACCTACCAAAAGCGGGTATTAGACATCAAAAAAAAAAAAACGAAAAAAAAACGAAAAAAAGAAAAAATAAAAAAGAAGAAAAAAAAAACGAAAACAAAAAGAAAAACAAAAAGAAAAATGTCTTTTACCTGCAAAATGACGGGACTTCCCAAATACGGTAGATCACGGTTGGATTTCCTATTATCCAAGCCCAAAAGAATCTCTCCTAAGCATAAGCAAGCTGGGCTCCTGCGCAGCTCCATTTGCTCAACAAGGCCCAGAAGACGGGGGTCACCTCTCAAGTCTTCATCAACATGTCCTTGGAAGACATACACATGCAACAAGCAAAAGCCAAATGCCCTCCGCCTAGCAACATGAGAAACGGTGGGGTCGGCCCTGTTGATGAATCGATCTATGAAGTCCAGCATTCTCACGCCTTTCGAGGTAACTAGACGGTCCACCTCAAGTCTAGTCAACGCAAGCAAGTCTCTAAATTTGCTCTTGTACCCTTGCGAAGTAGAAGGAATGGCAGGCAAGTGTTCGGGATCCCACCCACCAATAGCGGCAATTTCTTCAGGAAATGGGCAAGTATCACCTCCAGGGAACGCAAAAACATGGTAATTCGGGTCCCTATAGTCAAGGCAAGCATCCAAGAACGGTTTCACAATCTTGATGAGTTTTAAACTCAACAAAGATCCAAAATTATAAGCACCCATATTATGTTTCTCCATGTTCGAAAATTCGTTGATCCATTCCTTCAAACGAATCTCCAAAGTATTCATGATGAAAAAAAATTTATTTTGAGAATTTTATGTAATTAGACGAAGAAGAGACGGAAGATTTGTGTGAATAAAAGCTCCATCGACGTTTCTATTTATACTAATTTCTGTTTCCAAAAATCCGTCAGAGCAGAACACCTTGGGAACAGGCGCAGCACCTGCTGCGCCTCTTCAAAGGGACGCAGCTCATGCTGCGCCTCTTCCTCAGCTTCACTTATGTGATTTTCCGCGTTGGATCTTTCCTAATTCCATGACGAATAATTTCCTATTCCCACGGGTTATTATTTTTGGTAAATACGTGAAGATTACCATGTTTCAGGTTTCCTAATTTCGCGGGCACGCACTTCGAGGCGGCATCGACATTTTCGCCATTTTATCACACTTGTATATTTTCTTTTTAGGAAATAATTTTCATTTTAATTCATCATTTTAGGGAATAATTTTTGTTTTCATTCATTTTAATTTTACATTTCTCATTTAATTCATTTATTTTAGAAAATAATTCGCAATTTACCGAATTTCAACATGTATATATTATTTTTTTAATTTCTTAATTTCATTTCTGCATTTCTAACTTATAGATTTCTGTTTTTTCCTTTTTTTAGGGGGTAACCCTCCCTACCGTCCGGTCATTTCCGGCAAAATTTTTGCATTTTTTGCATTCTTTTGAGTCACTCGTTTGGCGCTAATTAAGGCCATATGTATATATAAATGTATGATTTGCGTGTTTTCTATGTAAATTTCGGCAGCATGACGGCGTAAACCGTCATCTACCAAACCTGTTCAAAGCTAACCTGCAGATACAAGCAACACAACCCAGCAGCAAAAACACTCAGGCCGTCATATATACCAACCAGAAAGGGAAATGTACAACAAACTGGGGGCTCGAGCCCCAAACAAAGTCCAAAAAATGTCCAAAATCAATGTACAAATGTGCAAAATACGGCTAACAAACAAAAAAAGCTACACAAAACTACTGCTGGTCGCCCTCCAACTCTGTAACTCTTGCCGCAAGAACGGCAATCTCGGCGTCCCGAACCTCGAGCTCCCTCAGCAAACGAGCTGTCTCCTCCCGAGACTGGGTCAACTCTCGCTCCAGCTCGCGGTCACCCTGTGAAAAACAATAAAATGGCTCATGACAAACGTTACAAGAAAAGTTGGAAAATCAAAAATTCAAAAATGAAATAGGCACAAGGTTCATACCTGACGGCCTCGACCGCCGACAAGTGCCTCGACGGCAGTAGCTCGCAGCCGGTTGGCCACCCTCCACAACGCCACAAACCGAGACGGCGCAACCTGCATTTTCAAAAAGAAGTTTTCAACAATTGAACAAACTCAATCAAATGTGTTCCTACACAAAAGTTATCTAAAGTTAGAGGGTTTACCCTCCGAATCGAATCTTTGCCGGTCGTCCAGGCCGGCCAAGATCCGTCACAGCTACGTCAAAGTCACGCAGCTCGGAGATCGTCGTCCTCCCGGTCGCGTCAGTGTACTCGAGGGTCTCGGGGTACTCTGGGGGCTCGATGCCCGCCGCCTCGACCTCCTGCAAAGACAAATGGTTCTCATTAATCGATGATCTTTCATCATAATTCTCAAAATCAAATCAAGAGGAAGAATAAAAGATGCTCACCACTACGGCCGACGCCAACCTCCCGTAAAGGAACGCCGAGTAGTCCTCGCGAGAAGAAGGAGAGCGTCACCACGGCACCAGCCAAGTCCGCCTCCCTCTCAGCCTCAGAAGGCTCCCTAAACATCGTCCTGGGAGGATCGACGGGAACCGTCAACACGTCCCAAGAGCACTGACGAGCCAAGCGCTCGGCCAAGTACCACACAGGACCCATCGACGTCCTCAACAGCAGACGGGTCGAGCTCTTGGGTCGAAGGACCTCAGCCACGAAAGGAGGCGCTCCAGCGTACTCCACCCAAGGTCTGGGCACCCACTGTGACAAGATAAACAAGGATCTATCCTATGATCAATTTAAAAACAATGCAGAAACAAATTAATGTGAGATACTTACGCTGTCCAGCTGAAGAGCGTTCACATCCCGCCGGTAGACACCGTGAGAAGAACGCTTGCTCTTCGTCCTGCACATCACCCAATCCCTCACCACGGGATAGGCCTTCTCCAGCGGCTCCGTCCTCTTGGGCGCGAGGCCCGGGAAGTAGGAGTACACCCACGCCTGTAAAGCAAGATAATCAATAACGATCTTTCATGATTTGATAAAGAAAGGAATTAACTTTGGTCTAAAGGAAGGTTCATACCTCAAGCAGTAGTCCAGGCCCGACAGCACCAGGAGAAGTCCCCTTCTCCATCAACTCCGGACGAACCATGGCCCTCATGAAGCGGACGAGGACCGCAAAACCAGCAGTGACCCAGTCCCAACGCCCTAGGGAACTCAGGTCAGAGAGGAAGGGAAGAAGCTTCGTCGACAGCCTCTCGCCCTTGTCTCCGAGGTAAATCGAAGACAGAAACCACCAGAGCCACAAATGAGCCCTCTGCTCAGCCGTACAGGGAGGAGGAGCCGTCTCCCTCCCGTCAATCGTCACCAGCGCCGGGATCTTTCCCGCAAAGTAGTCTCGAACGTAGGAGCTGGGTATCAAACCCGGCACTGTGACAGCCTTCGGCGACAAGTTCCAGCCGATCAATCTCCTCGCCTCGGTCGAGTCCACCCTCATGGCGGTCTCCGGCCACTCCACCTCCTCGTCCCGCACGACAGACCAGAAATCATGCCGTAGTCCTCCAGAGTGACTCCCACCTCACCGAAAGGCATGTGAAACGTGGAAGTCGTATCCCAGAATCGGTCCAAGAAAGCGCGGACCAGGCTAAGGTTAGCCCGCAGCTTCCTCTTCGCGATATCCCTCCAGACCTGCACCAAAGGACCGAACGCTCCACGCTCGATCATGACCCGCTCCTCCGCCGACAGCCGCTCGTAGTGCTCCATCGCTGTCGTATAGCCCGAGAACGACCTGATGTTCCCGGCCTCCTGTTGTGATTTGAAACAAAAGCTATCTTTAATTTTGAATGAAATTTGAAAGAAATTTGAACAAATGAATGAAAGAGGATGAGTAATGAGTAGTGAATTCCTATTTACCAAACTCTTCACCGTCCTGTAGGACAGGTGACTCTCTGCAGCCCACAGCAGGTGCCTGCTCTCCCAAGTCTCAGCCCACGCAAGAGCTCCTCTCAGCTGACGACCTCCTCGCCTAACGTTGGCCCGTCTCAGGGCCTCCTCCTCCTCGACAGCCTCCTCCTCGTGGACCTCGTCCCCAGCAGCCATCACCGCGGTGGTGAAGGCATGCTCTAAAGCTTCCTCGACAGTAGCAACGTCTATCTCCATGGGAGCTCTCCCAGAAGTAGAAGCTACATCACCTGCAACATTAAAGCAAATTTAGGCCGCGTCACGTGACGACAAGCCTTGGTTAAGGGATTTTCGAGCCTTCAAAGCCCTGAAATCGCTCTTTTCTTGCCATCCTTGGCCATATTCCCACCAACTCGATCACTCATGTGGTAATTTGGGTCAAGTCAAGCCTAATGTGAAGCCTAGTTCCGGGTTCGAGTCGAAATTTCGGCAGCATTTCGTTATAACAACGGTTATGCCCCAGAAAAGTGTCCTGAAAAAGCTGTCACAAACAAAAGTTCCGAGATGGTAGAAAGTTTACCCATCATTCAAGGATCCCAAATATCAAGTTTCATCGCAAATGGGCAATCCTAAGGCTATTTTCGAAGCAATTTACGGTTTAGCTGTAAAACCGTCTCAAATTTCATTCAAAGGCTCAAAACTCAACGAAAATTCAAGACAAATATATGGTTATGTTCCTTATATTACCTATTATCCATTTATAATGTCAATTGGACAAGGCAAATGCATTTGAGGGAAAAGCCCCAAATTTTCGATCAAATGGGTCATAAACTCTAATTTTTTCGGCTCAAAATTGGGCAAATATAGACGATTAATGCAAGAATGAGACACATACCTCGATTAGTCATAATTAATGCAAGCTTTTGGATCAAACCTTGGCGGAAATGGTGAAGATTTGGGAGAGAAATTGTGTAATTTGTGTTTCGAAATAATGAACATAAGCCTCTGATTATCGCGTTTTTACGCAGAAGACACACTTTGGGGAATAGACGCAGCAGGCCCTGCGCCTCTTCCAAGAGACGCAGCTCTTGCTGCGCCTCTTCCTTGTGTTCCCTCCATACAGATTTTCAAAAATTCGTTATGAATTCGTTATTTGTGGGCCCATCTTTGGTGCGCCTCTTCCCCGATGCTATTTTATCCTTTTGGTCCGTTTGATGATTTTCTTTCATTCCGGCCCGCATTTCCAAGCCAGCAGCAGGCTGTTGCATATTATTTATTTCTTCTAAGACCTTTTGCTCGTCACAACGAGCATTTATTCCTTCACAGGATTCGACACGCCTTCATTATGTCTCCAGCGAGAGTAAGCGGATACACTTTCCCTCTCATGACATGAAGAATAATTCCCAATCATGTCTCCAGCGAGAGTAAGCGGACGTACTGTCCCTCTCAAGACACGAGGATTAACATCTACCTAAGCGAGACTTCCCCTCGGCAGGTTCCACTTTGTGTCCTCGCTACTCGCAATTATTTCTCGAAGACTACCCAAGCGAGTTTTTCTCTCTGAGTTCCCTTTGTGTCCTGCTACTCACAATATTTCGTGTTTCCCCGCGGAGTTCGACAAAGGTGTCGTTCTCCAGAAGTTCCCAAACCAATAGAGTTCCTATACCCAAGCTTTAGTTACCCTTAAGTTGAACTTATTTTTGGCCTCCTTCCCGTCGATGCTTTCCTTTAGGGCCCCACACCCTAGCACAATCCTTATATATCCTTTAGGTCTTAACCTTAGCTCCTACGCTTACCCTTAGCTCCTACGCTTACCCTTAGCTCCTACGCTTACCCTTAGCTCCTACGCTTACCCTTAACTCCTACGCACCTCCGGAAGCATCTCGAGAAGAAGTCTCAGGTATGGTCTCTTCTTATGGCTGGCGAGCCTCCTTGCGTAGTCTAATGGACTTTAAACGACCCTCCCCGATAGTCGACAGACTCTAAAATGTTCCCGACGACAGGTCCTTGGTTCAGACCCCTTGAACCGCCTCGCGTCGCCATAGTCGTCAAGTTGTAATCTTCGATTGACCTGATGGCTATACTTTGACTTTCGCCTTGTCCAAGCCACAGTCAAAGTGGGGGCTCAGTGGATACCTCATTTCTGCACCTCTCGCAAACCACCCGGTGATGATTGGGCCGCATGTTTGCTACGCGGAACGATTTGTGACAATTCGTAAGTTTATCGTCAAGTGATTGCTCAAATATTAATATCTACCTCTTAGTTGTCATCTACGTGCCGATACGGTCGTTTTGTGATAATTAGAGTACATTTGGAGTCAGGGCCTAAAACCGTCTTCATTTTTTCGATAACCGTCAAATCCCAAGTCGAATGTTCTTGAATGTTCCGCAGAGGAAACCCCTTGGGAACAGACGCGGCGAGTCTTTGCGCCTCTTCCAAGAGACGCGTGGGCTGCTGCGCCTCTTCCCAGGCCCTTTTCTGCGTATTTCTCGTATCTTTTTCATATCTTTCCGAGATTCACTTCCAAAGAGTCTCCGAAACCCTAATTCCTCCACGTGATTAGTATAAATAGGAGCCTTCGCTCCTCATATTTCTCACGCGAGTGTCCGCCCTTCTCTTCTCCCTTTGCATTCTAGACCTTTGTTCTTACTTTTTGGCGTCTACGTGCTTGAACTTTCGACCACGTAAGCTCGGATCCTTCTGAGTACCAGCCTCGTTTGCATGACCGACCAATTTGACCAACTCCACATCAATCAACTTAATTAATCTAATCGTTTTCCTCTTACGAGGGCACTTTCTTTGCATTCGCGTCGAGCATCACTAATCGATATCTTAGTCCTTCTCGTTTCGTCAACATGTAAGTCTGAGGGTGTATAATCTCTCTTTTGTTTATTGTATTTTAATTATTGTATCACAATTGTAAGGTTTATGTCGAAAATACCTCATTAAAACCGATTTCTAAACCGTGCTTTAAAACCTCTTTTTACGGATTTTAAGATCGACTGTCGAGAAAGGACGCAGCAATCGCTGCGCCTCTTGAAGGAGCGCGATTCCTCGCGCCTCTTCGTGATTTTGCCGCAGATTCTCGCTTCCTTTCTTCTTCGTTCGTCCTCGTAATTCGCCGTAATTGTTTATTTTCGTTTGTTTATTCTTCATCATAATAGCATATAATTCACATGTATATTTATCTTTAACATGTTTTAATCATCATAAATCCGACTTAAATCCCTTATAAATCAATATTTGCGGGTTTTCGTCATTAAATTCAATTCCGGGTTATACAGATTCAATTCATCAATATTGAGTTTCTGGAATTCGTCTTTGATATAGTTTTCATCTGTCTTTTGTCGTATTTATCACATATTTGTCATTAATCCATTGTATTTAACCTAATTAATTGATTTAGTTTGTTAATTTGTTAATAATTCTCATTAATCTTATATTAATTCGTTATATTCCGTCTCATTCATGTTTTATCGTTTTTATGACATTAATCACATGTAAATAACATATTAATCACTTTCATCCGAGTAAATAATTTAATCAATCATTAAATTCATCAATGAATATTAACAACACGCAATTCCGGCTTCACAGCCAGAATTCAGGTCAGGAACAGACGCAGCAACTGCTGCGCCTATTCCAAAGGACGCAACTCTGCTGCGCCTGTTCCGGGTTGAATTCTGTCCCTGAACTCCGTTTTTGCCTTGACCTAGTTTAATTAGCGTACGTATAATTGACTATCATCCGTATTATCACCTTCTGTTCTGTTCGCTAATTCTTTCTTTTATTTTTCTCAAATTATCCGTTTTAAAGGTATTTTCGACATAAATCGCCTATTCCATTGTAATTATTGTAATTTTCATTATTGCAATTTTGTTTATTATGTTTATTATATTTCTTGTATCATTTGGATGTTTTCACATGTAATTGAGCATTAAATCCAATTCGACCCAATTGTATGCTAAATTAATTGTTCACCGACTTAGTATTAATTTCTCACATGTTAGGATTAAAACTTGGATGTTGCATTGCATGCATATAATCGACGATATATCGAGTATGAATAATTTCCCTAATCATTAGTAGAGGCCGCTATCGAGGCGGGCGGGATTAGGTGTTCGATCAAAAGAGCTTCCTAATACGTACCCTCACCCCTTACTCCAGATATCTGTGAACACCCGTGTTCATTGGCATCCACGAGAGTCATTCTAGACATAGAATGCTAAGGGTAACGATTGCTTAGTGTTCATGTCTTTACTTTGTGTCTTGACATGACACGAGGTATTCGAACGATTCCAATTTCCCATAAAAATTGGTGGCGACTCCAACAAAAATGCAAACGCTTGTTTCTCTTTCCTCCCAAGCGCCCCGTGGGCCCCCCGCTGTCCACAATAAGCAACATCAGGCCTTGTACATGTCATGGTATACATGAGAGCTCCCACTGCGCTTGTATATGGGACTTTACTTATGCGTTCTCTTTCTTCTAGGGTCTTAGGACAATACTTCCTAGATAGAGAAATTCCAGTGCCTATTGGTAAATAGCCCTTTTTGGAATTTTCCATGTGATACCTGCGTAAGATTGTATCAATGTACATAGTCTAGAAGAGTCCAAGCAGTTTCCTTGATCTATCTCTATAGATCTTTATTCCAAGAATATAAGCTGCTTCTCCCAAATGTTTCATGGAGAACTGTGTAGATAGCCAATCTTTTGTCTCTTGCATGGCTGGTACATCATTTCCTATTTGTAAAATGTCATCGACATATAACACTAAGAAAATGATAACACTCCCACTAACCTTTTTGTACACACATGGCTCCTCCTCACAACGCACAAAATTAAACTTTTCAAATGTCATGTGAAAACGGATATTCCAGCTACGAGAGGCTTGCTTTAATCCATAAATGGATCGCTGAAGCTTACATACTTTATCAGAAGCAGATGACAATGTGAAACCTTCAGGTTGAGTCATATAGACATCTTCTTTTAACTCCCCATTAAGGAAAGCTGTTTTCACATCCATTTGCCATATCTCATAATCGTAGTATGCAGCTATAGCAAGCAGAATCCGAATAGATTTGAGCATTGTCACAGGGGAGAAGGTTTCTTCATAATCAATACCTTCCTTTTGATTATACCCCTTAGCAACGAGACAGGCTTTATAGGTTTCAACCTTACCATCTGCTCCAATCTTTTTCTTAAACACCCATTTGCATCCAATGGGTTTTATTTCCTTAGAGTTATCAACCAAAGTCCACACTTTGTTGATTCTCATAGACTCCATCTCGGATTCCATAGCCTTAAGCCATTTCTCATGATCTGGACTTACCATAGCCTCTTTCAAGAACCTTGGATCATCATCGATGTGAGCAATATCATCAATATGATTACCGTCATCATATTGCACTAATAGATTTAATCTATTTGGTGCATGGCGTTCCCTAGTCGACCTTCTAAGAGACTCATGTACTACTTGATTCTCCGGTTGCTCAGGTTCCAACGTTGATTAATTAATCAACCGATTTTTCTCAACATTTGAGTTTTGACCTGTTTGTGGCAATTGTAAGACATCAAATAAAGGTTTCTTAATTGGCATCTCATGCTCTTGAGCCACAGTTGATTCATTAGTATCTTTGATCTCATCAAGATCTATTTCTACACCATGACTTCCACTTTCAAGGAATCCCTTTTCCAAAAAAGTTGCATTTCTGGCCACAACCACTTTGTGTTCAAATGGGTGATAGAAATAGTATCCCATAGTCTTTTTGGGATAACCAACGAATATGCATTTGTTAGATTTTGCTTCAAGCTTATCTGACTGCAGTCGCTTTACCTAAGCTGGACATCCCCAAATCCTCAAATGCTTAAGGTTAGGCTTACGTCCCTTCCATATCTCATATGGTGTTTAGTGACCGCCTTAGTCGGAACTTTGTTTAATATGTACGCAGCAGCTTCCAAAGCATATCCCCAAAGGAAGATAAGAAGATCAGTGAACCCTAACATGGATCTCACCATATCTTATAAAGTTCGATTTATCCTTTCTGAAACACCATTATGTTGTGGCGTTCCAGGAGAAGTCCACTGTGACAAGATCCCATCTTGTCTTAAATAATCAATGAATTCATCACTAAGATACTCACCTCCACGGTAAGATCTCAGGGCCTTTATATTCTTACCATTTTGCTTTTCAACTTCACTGCGAAATCTTTTGAACATCTCAAACGATTCTGATTTATGTCTCATTAGATAAACAAATCCAAATCTTGACATATCATCAGTGATGGTGATGAAGTAAGAATATCCACCTTTAGCTTGAACTTTCATAGGCCCACATACAACAGAATGTATGAGTCCTAAAAGCTCACTGGCTTTTTCTCCAGTTCCAGTAAAAGGATATTTGGCCAACTTCCCTAAGAGACAAGATTCACAAGTGTCATAAGGTTTATAATCATATTGACCAAGACACCCTTCTTGGTGCAACTTATTTACTCTTTTCTCACCAATGTGACCAAGCCGACAATGCCAAAGGTAGGTTTGATTTCCTTGATTACTTCTCTTCCTCTTTTGGCCAGAAATCGTCATAATAGGACTAATCACTAACTCAGGTAAAACATAAAGACCAAATTGCAAATAACCATTCACATATAAATCATCACCATGATAAATAGAGCATTGGTTATTATAGAAGATTGTTCTAAATCCACTCTTGTCCAAAGACGAAATGGAAACAATGTTCGAAACAAATTTAGGAACATAATAACAATCTTCTAAAGATATGGTCTTGCCATTAGGCATCACAAGAGAAATAGTTCCTACAGCTAATGCAGCAACAATTGCTCCATTCCCAACTTATAAGTTAATCTCTCCCTTCTTTAACCATCTATTGATCCTTAAACCTTGCAACATATTGCAAATGTTAAAGCTACTACCGGTATCCAATACCCATTTAGTAGTATCAATAGTTGTCAAAGAAATCATGAAAATAATTTTCACCATTGTCTTACCTTGTTTCTTGTCCTCCAGAGTATCCTTATACTCTGTACAATTCCTTTTTCAATGTCCTATCTTCTTACAAAAGAAACATTTATCCTCAGATTCAGATTTAAATGAGGACTTAGATATCCGATGGATACTAGTCCTACTCTCAGACTCGTACATCTTCTCAAGATGTGCAATGATCTGTGCAGAAGTCATGCTTTCATATTGCCTCTGAAGTTCAGGACTCATGGAAGCCAAAGTAATGCACTTTGCAGTAGTGCTCTGTTCAGAGTACTTTGCATCTGCATCCAATGCACTTGCATTATTTTCTCCCTTTTGAGGTGCTACATTAATAGGCTTATCGATCACATCGATTATCTTTTCATGCATGAGAACACTTCTCAAGTTCCGGTACCAATCATTAAAATTGTTACCAGACAGTTTGTTAGCATCAAGAATGCTTCGCGGTGAAATAATTGACATTATGAGAAATCTGGTACGAAGGAAAAACACAAAACAAGAACACAAAAGATATTTCATTAAGACATGGACTTTATCTAAATGATAACAATAAACTTTAAAACATGAATGATCCCCTTGGTAGTCAAGTCGTTTCCCACACATAATTAAAGTTCTTGTACATTGCCAAAAATAAAAGGGATATTCTCTCGTGTACCCCTCAACTTTTTCATTTTCTATGATATACCCTTCTTTTCATGCAAAAAAACTTTGACCGTCAATAACTCTTGGATACAAGTTCAAAATACGATAAACTTTTTTTCCAAATTGACCCTCTTTAAGAGGTCTTCCGTTTGAAAAAAAATTCACCGACGTCTCAACTTATAGTTGGGAATTATGGTCGGTCAAAGTTTATTCGTTAAAAAATGTTTGACCAACCATAACTACCGGCTACGAGTTCAAAAAGCGGTGAATTTTTTTTTCAAATTGAAGGCCTTGACGAGATAATTGGTTTGAAAAAAAATTACCGTTTTCTGAACCCGTAACAGAGAATTATTGTCGGTCAAAGTTTTTTTTGCAAAAAACGAGGGTACACCATAGAAAACGAAAAAGTTCGGGGGTACACGAGAGAATATCCCTAATAAAATATTTCATCACATGAAATTAAAACAGACTCTATACGTAATAGACCCCTGGTAGTCAGGTCGTTCCTATTAATATAGTTGAGTTTATCCACCCTTGTGACAGAAAAATTAATTAATCTCATACCCTCCGGGTAGTCCAGACCATAAGTACAAAATTAAATAACTTTTCTTCACACTCGTATCATATACAATAGACAATATCATTTATCTTTAAACTACAAGTCACCTGGTAGTCAGGTCGTACCTTGTAAACAAAGATAAATTTTATTGACTACTCGGAAGGAAAAGTCTTTTTGACAAAATATCGTATATTTTATCAATATAAAATCCAATAATTTTAACTGGTCAAGTTTTTCAAATTAAAACAATTTTAATAACAAAAGTGGTCATATCTCATACGACCTGGATTTCGTCCTTCACCACAACCAACTGTTCTCGAAACAATTTCGACAACTACCAAAACAATATATTGTACGCTAAAATAATAGAGGAACAAACACAATTGCTCACTAATCAGGCGATAACAAGTTGGCATACACATGAGGATACAATTCATGGCTAACTTATTTCAATCGTTAAACAATGATTACATGATAATAAAACAAGATCCAATCAAGTTGAATATACCACGCACAAAATTGACATTACAGTGCATTAGAGTTAGAACTATCAACAAAACAGACGCGTGTTAAGCATACAACCGACTATCAAATATAAACGGCGTAAGTCAAAATTGATGCATCGGATAATCATCATTAACAGATTATTGGAATTCATGCATAATCCATTAGGAAAAATAATCAACTGATAACAATTATCCGAACAAGCACGAAAGGGCAACGACGTCGTAAACATTAAGTTGCCGAAAGAAAATTACCCGATAACAATTATCAAAATTTTCCAATTTCACATACAATTTAAATGCAAAATTGGCTCTGTTACCAATTGAAGGATCGGTATGCGCAGCGAAAATAATAATTATCCGATCCTTATTGAGACCTATTGCTTTCAAATTATGTAAACAAAAGGGATTAAATCACATACCTGGATTTAAGACGGATCAGCAATTAACTCTGAAAGTACAGAGTCTCTAGTGTATCCACACCGGGTATGATCTACACTCTCAACCTTTGAGACGACTCGGAGATTTGAGACTTTCTTGAGAAAATCTTTTTTCCCTCTCTAACTTATATGGGGTAGAATAACTGATTGAATAAAGTCGTCTTTCTAATTCTCCTAAACCATGTATTTATAGGGAAGAATAAAATAACTATCTTATTTTATTTCCTTATTTAAATAGTATGAAATACTTTCTCCTTTTATTAAACGTATCTCATGTGTTAGCAGTTAATACAATAATTTGTGATCTATATACTTTAATTATTATTATCATATAATAATATAAAGTTATCTTAAGTGTCAAAAATTCAACCCGTAAGTGTGTGACCATCTAGGTTCAACGTTAAGCCAGTAGTAATTAACGTTACCGATTCGATTGGGTCTTGGACATAATTTCAACAATGCGTAGAAATTATTAGATGTCGGTTCTAGGTTTCAATATCTAACATCGTAGTTATTTTTGTTCTTTTGTTCGTGGGGTATAATAATATAAAGGTACTAGGTTTGGTACCCGTTTTCGCCCAAACTACAAATATTACAATTTAAATTTTACCGAAAATTCACTTGTTACTCCTGAACGTTACCATTTTGCACGTGCTACTTAGTATTTTAAGTTTGTATACATGGTACCCTCCATGTTTAATTTTCTTGCACAATATACCCTTTTTGTCACTATAAAAAATATCAATTGATCATAACTCCTAGACCAAAATTTAGAATCGGCCAAATTGTTTTTAATGATTATCTCGTCATAATCTATGATTTGAGAAAAAAGAATTTGTCGACTAATATTATTTACCCTTTTTTATTACAAAAATCTCAAATCAACCGTAACTTCGATCTTAAATTTTCCATATGAATCGAATTACAGATTTGAGGTAAACAATTTGAGGAAAAAAATAGCCAATTCCGATTTCTAGTCTACATCTTATGCAGAATTAATGATTTTAAGATTGATAAAAAGGCACATTGTGCTTGACAATCAAATATCAAGAATACCATGTGCACAAATTTAAAAAGTTAGGTACCACATGCAAAATGACAAAATTTCGGGGTACCACATGAATTTTCCGTAAATTTTATTTTGTATACAATATAATTTTATTTAGTTTTAAAATATCATGAAGTTTATTGGAATTTTAACAACCAAAGACAAACACAAAAATCTTTCATGTTTACATTCACAATATATAAAAACACTATACACGTAACTGGAAAACAAGCACTCGTGACGCGGATTATAAATGTAACGTCAATCGAGATGATGACAAAGATGGATCTTGAATGAGCGAAAGATGATTGATAGAAAAAATAATGTAGATCAACTTAAAAGTTTATACTTTAACTGAAAAGATTAAGCTAAATATATTTATGTATATTTTTTTAGGAGTCTAAGAGTATGGGTACGGGTCTCATCTCGGACCCATACCCGTACCCGAAGTTTTATTCATAAGACTCGTTTCTAGCCCATACCAATACGGGTAAAAAAATAAGAGTACCTTACTCGACCCATTAGGGTAAGACCCAAAGAGTCTAGGTATGGTCCTAGACCTACTGCCCTCCCTAGTTGTGTAAGCTAAGGGTTGAGCAAGACAGGAACGAGTTGCACGAGACCCTCTGATATCGGGATACAAATTCTTAAGGAGAGAACAGAAGACCAAGGTGTGACCTTTCTCATTTCACCAATGACAGTTTCCGAGAGAGGATTTGCGATGAGGATTGGAAGAGTTGGTGGAGGTAGAATATTGGGGCTCTTGAGGGGTGAAGGAGGCTGAGAAGGTATGGTGGTAGGTTTGGCGGTATGTGGTGGGATGACCAGTGGCTGGCAAAGGAGTATGATTGGTCGTTTTCTGCTGTTTAAGGGAAAGTTCTTTATTTATGAGCTTTTTGTGGAGCTCAGCGAAAGGGATTGAGGATCACGGGAACCGCATCAATAACGGATTGATGATGTTATACCTGCCCTTTTCGAAACTAATATCCGACCCGATTAGTGTAAAAGTCATAGGAAGTGTGTAATAGTCCATTTATAATGAACCATTACACGTTGTGAGTCATTCTCGAAGGACTCGAGTGAGGGACTCGGCCGAGTGGTGTCCCCTCGACCGAGTACCTGGTGGACTCGACCGAGTCAGTGCTACTAGACCAAGTGGGTCGACGTACTTGGTCGATTTGGGTTTTGCGGGCATGGAAATCGAGGTATAAATACAAACTTTTGGCCGATGGATCAATTGCTTTCCCTTGTTTAAGATCTTCTTGGTTTCCTAGAATCCTCTCAAACACTTATCTACCTAATCTCTCTTAATAATTATCCTTCAATGATTATCAATTGGGGATTTGGCAGGGACTTCGCCTCTACTAGCGAGAGATCCTTCCTTATGCACATTTATGTTCCGGAGAGTATATGTGGTCGAGCACGTTCGTCGTATGATTTGAGCACCAGCTTATTGTCGTGTGATTTGTAACACGCTTATTGTTACTACTGTGCGATTTTATCACGGTTGTTAGGGCCTCCGTATGATTTGTAGCATGCGCCCGACTCTATGTTACCTTGTCAATCATATGTAATAGGAGCCATGCCCGCAAAACCCGACTCGACTGAGTACGTCGACCCACTCGGTCGAGTAGCACTGACTCGGTCGAGTCCACCAGGTACTCGGTCGAGTGGATACCACTCGGCCGAGTCCCTCACTCTAGTCCTTCCAGAATGACTCCCACCGTGTAATGGTTCATTATACATAAACTATGACACACTTTCTATGGCTTTTACACTAATTGGGTCGGATATTAGTTTCAAAAATAGCAGGTCTAAAATCATCAATCCGTTATTGATGCTGTCCATGCCCGTGATCTTCAATCCTTTTGATGAACTCCACAAAAAGCTCACAAATAAAGAACTTTTCCTTAAACAGCAGAAAATGACCAATCATACACCTTTTCCAGCCACTGGTCATCCCACCACATACTGCCAAACCTACCACCATACCTCCTTAGCCTCCTTCACCCCTCAAACGCCCCAATATTCTACCTCCACTAACTCTTCTAATCCTCATCGCAAACTCTATCTCGGAGACTGTCATTGGTGAAATGAGAAAGGTCACACCTTGGTCTTCTGTTTTTTCTTTAAGAATCTGTATCCCGATATCACAGGGCCTCGTGCAACTCATTCCCGTCTTGCTCAACCCTTAGCTCACACAACTAGGGATGGCAGTGAGTATACGACCGTACCTAGACCCTTTGGGTCTTACCCTAATGGGTCGGGTAGGGGTACTCTTATTTTGGACCTGTATGGGTATGGGCCAGGAATGATTCTTATGAATAAAAAATTGGGTACGAGTATGGGTCCGAGACCAGACCCGTACTCAAACTCTTGGAACCTTAAAAAAATATAGATAAATAGATTTGGCTTAATCTTTTCAGTTAAAGTATAAACTTTTAAGTTGATCTACATTACTTTTTTTTTCTATCAATCATGTTTCCCTCACTCAAGATCCATCTTTGTCATCATCTCGATTGACGTCACCATTTATAATCGGCGTCACGAGTGCTTGTTTTCCAGTTACGTGTATAGTGTTTTGATATATTGTGCATGTAAACATGAAAGATTTTTGTGTTTGTCTTCGGTTGTTAAATTTTCAATAAACTTCATGATATTTTAAAACTAAATCGTACATTTTAAGTTAAAAATTGTTATACATTAAATTAAGCGAGATCAGACCCGTAGGGAAACCTATACCCTACCCAAACCCATTAGGGTTGGGTATGGGTCTACGAATTTCATACCCTGACCGGCTAAGGGTCGGGTCTGGCTCCATCATGAAAATATGGGTACGGGCATGGGTCTTATAAGACCCTACCCGACCCATACCTTACCCATCGCCATCCCTACACACAACCCTTACCGAACCTCCTCCACTTCCACCCACTGGTTTCGAGATAGCGATGCCTCGCACCATGTCACCTCTAATATCTCCAACCTTGATTTTCAGTGCTCATATGACGGAACGGATGAAATAGACATTAGTGATGGCTTTGATTTGTCTAATACACACACTAGCTCTCTTTCCCTTCCCTCTTTCACTCCTTTCAATTATCTCGTGTCTCATGTGTCCCTCATATACGTCATAATATCATTTCCGTATCCACACTCTATCTTGATAATAATGTTTGTCACCCTTTTATCCTCTTCCTTTTGTGTGAAGGATATCCCAATGGGGACAGCTCTTCACCAAGGAATCGTTAAAGATGGCGTCTATCTATGATCCTCTCTTACCTCTCTCAGCGCCTATCCCACTACTCTCCTCACGTCCGAGCTTCATCACAAAGTCGACCATCCGTTTATTTATGTTTTACGTAATATTTTCAAGAGTCTAAACATTAGTCGTATTCCTAATTCTCTATGTAATTCTTGTTTTATTAACAAAAGTCAAAAACTTCCACTCCATAAATCTTTCGTTAATGCTATTGTGCCCTTGAAGTCGTCTTTAGTGATTTGAGGAGGTCACCTCTTTATTCTATTAATAATTTTAAATATTATGCGGCGTTTGTTGATCACTACACCAAATATATTTGGCTTTATCCTTTAAAACGCAAATATGACACATACCTAGTTTTCACTCGTTACAAGGACCTTTTCGAGACCCAATTCTCGACAAAACTTTGGACATTGTACTCCGACAACGAGCTAGGGTGAGTTTCAAAAACTTGCGCCATATCTCGTATCCAATGTGATAGCGCACCTCACGTCTCTGTCTCACACTCTTGAGCATTACGGCCAGGTTTGCAAAGCGTCGTCGCCAACAAATTGTCGACACCGGTTTATCTTTTATGAGTCACTCGCATGTCCCTCATAAATATCTGTCTCTCACTTTTCAAACTGCAGCGTATCTCATAAACCATATTCCCACTTCTACTCTCAACAATGTTTGTCCTTACTACAAATTGTTTGGTCGTCATTGTAACACCCCCATATCCAGAGGAGCCTTAACTAGGCCTTCCTTAGCATATAAGGGCATTACCATCTCGGTTGCCCGAGGAAAGTAATTATCAAACGTCAATAAAAGAACTATTAAGTTGTGTTACAAGTGATTTAAACCAAATTACAATACAAAGGGTACAACTCAAGGACTACTCGATATGACCATCATAACTCGTGAAGACTCATCCCTGCCCGGAAACCACCTATCAACATCATCCACACTGCTTAAGACCGATTGCTCACCATAAGGGATCACGGCAGACACATAACAAACAAACAACCAAACAAGGTCAGTACTGAGACAAGACAAGACAACTACAAACAACAATACAAACAATGACACTAGTCCCAACTGCAATCACAACAATCCAACCAAACTCGCCATCGATCGTCCCCTTTGGACCGAGCCCGCCATGGGGACCGCAGCCGTTCCCACCTAAGCCCCGCTCATCAAACGAGCGATAACCCTGTCCATTAATGTGCACATCCCCTCCCGTGGCGGGTTCCACGAAGGGCGAAACTAGGGCGTGAAGTCACTCCCGCAAGTGACCCCACTCAGCCGAGAACGCATCTCGAGAACCATCAACAACGACCACCACCACAGTCACAACACAAACAAATACTATAACAAACAAGCACAACACTACCACAACGACCGACACACTAGACCGTCAACAGAAACTGAGTAGGCGAATCTACCTTTAAGCGACCGCAACCAATCCATGCCGACAGATAACACATCCAGCAACCAAGCAAAGCCTATTACCATCATGCAAATATCTATTACTACAAGCAAAACCCTAATTATAGAAGCAAAGGCACGGATGATGAATATGACATACCTAATAGGGGAAACTCAGCAAGAGACCGCTACCCGACCCAAGAGACGCTCTCCTAAGGCTCAAGAATCTTCAAAAGGCATCCATGGAGGTTTTGAGGTGAAGGGAAGGGAAAGAGGCGACTGAAGGATAGGAGGAAAGTGGCGAAAGTGATTTGCGGATTTAACAAAACGCGATATAAAACCCTCGCTGAAAACCGGGCACTCGATCGAGTACCCAACCTACTCGATCGAGTGGCCCCCTACTCGATCGAGTACCCTAGCTACTCGATCGAGTAGCCTCTACTCTATCGAGTACCACTCTTAAAACGCACCCCAAGATGGTTTGGCATACTTCCCTAAGGTTACTCCCGCTCCCAAGGGCAGTCAGCGCTGGTCAAAGGTTCCCTAAAAGGGCGGGTATTACAGTCTTCCCCCTTAAAAAGAACTTCGTCCCCGAAGTTCAACTCACCTCTCCCGCTCATGGCACGGAACCAACACAATCTCACCAATCTTCCCGATCAGACCATCACCCCTTGCAAACACCATTCCCCCCCCATGTCATCATCATCACCGTCCACAAATAAACCTATCGACTCTTGTCACTATCATGCAAGCTTTATCACAGTCAACCGTTATTTTATATACACATAAAACATCCGACGCGCAGTGCGAATCGCCGCTCACGAACTTCCAACATACACTAATTACTGTCCAACCATCAAACTAGAACATGTCTCATATCAACCTTCATGCGGTACAGCTAACGCCACCATGTTACTTGGCAACGTGATTCAAATACGATCACACTCACTTTAAAGAACCAAAGAAAGTAAGTCGTTATAATTCAACAACAAATTGATTTTTTTTTTTTTTTTTTTTTTTTTTTTTTTTTTTAACACATGACACCAACCACCTTATAAACAACCACCAACAACATTATAAACAAGCAAAACACCATTCGAAAACAACCTTTTTATTCCGCGACATTACTCTTCCCCTCTAAAAAGGAACTTCGTCCCCGAAGTTCACCACCTAAACTATCACGCATATTATGTAACACCCCGTGTTTTTAATCGCATATTTACATAATTAATTATGATATTATAATCTTAGAAGAGAAACTTGAAATTTCTTTCAATACCTTTTAGCCTTCGAAACAATCATTATATAAGTTACGACTTTTCCCTCGCGCGTAACTTTAATCCATCTTCGTATTTTGGCCCCTATTTACTCATCCGGACTCCGATTGAGGTGAAACAAAAGCCTAAATTTATTATTTTTCCGAGCCCGACACCATGGTAATATTTTCATTAGCCATTAACAACTTTAAAATCCCAAACCTGCTCGGTTGTGCAAAGAGCCTTCATAAAATCATGGTGTCTATAATCAATTCTATGATGACTTTGCAAACAAACAAAGGTTTTGTTTGTACCTCCCATATTTAAGAAATTGCAGCAGCTTGTGACTCTTCTTCCACCCCAAATACATCCATTCTTATGAGGAGTCTAATCCTTCATGAGCTTTTGTTTCTTTCTTCACCCTTGTGCATGGACTAGACCTCACTCTTACACAAACCATGGCCATTGTCCTTTGTGATGGTTTCCACTAGCATGCAAATGATCCGTGAACTTATACACATGGAGTGAGTACTTTGACATCCTATTTAAAGCACCTTATTTCACACCTTGCTCCACTTAGTTGCATACTCACATCTTCCATATCCCACAAAGCCTAAGTTAAAACTTGTATACTTTTCATTCCCTTTTTCTTTCCTAACTCTTCCTTGATTATAATTACTAGATTAATTAAGTAGATAATTTATTACTAACTTGTTTGTTATTTTGTTGTTATCATGGAATCAAATTAGAGGAGGAAGAGGAGGAGCCTGTTGATCTAAGCATCTTCGATTACATTCAAGACCCGGACAACCTTTAAGGTAACCTAACCTAACCCTCTGCCTCGTAATTGTAGAATACTAGTAATCTAGTCAGGAGGCAAATAGACATATCTTGGTAGGATAAGTCTTTCTAACTAGTGTCATATATGTATTTTTAGTGCCACATAATATTGCTTGTTACATGCATGTTATTGTCCACCTTAAATAAATCACTTAAATAAAGTATTATGTGGAAAATTAACAATGTGCCAATCATGTCTATAAGCTTAATAATTGTGTCATCACCTCACATGAGAAATATACCTTTGACTAAATTTTTACTATGCACTCACATGTTGGATCCATTAAAACAAAGTCAAAATGAAAATTTGTATGCATATGCTAACTTGTATGAAAAATGATGAAACTTCTTATTTACACTCATTTCGTTTCATGCATGATATAGAGTTGAATTTTTTATATGTTTTACCTTCTGATTTATAGGATTTTTAGGCGCAGACCTTGTATCGATACGATTTTTATTTTATTTTATAAAATTCCTACAAGCCTGAATAATGTACGAAATTCAGTAATTTATATACCCTTTTAAAAATCATAAAAAAATTACAGGAGTTCAATTATATTATGAGGAATAACCTGGAGAAATCTTGTAAGAAAATACTTAGTTTATCACCCTTTTCGAAAATAAACAAAAGGCCGCTCTATGGTCTAATACGATTTTAATATCTTAAATTTATTTGGTGAAGCTACTTTATAAAAATAAAGTTTTATTCAAGTGTAATACAGCAATGAGAATATACAAATACCTTATTAAAATAATTATATTAAATTATTCAGTTTTGAACTAAAACTACCTTGCTTAGTTATTTTAATAACTGTTTTAAGAGTTTAAGTAAATTTTATTCTAAAAACCGTTTTAGAAACAACCTTTAAAGATCTTAACAAGTGTAAAAGTGATTCTTAGAAATTTTGATGAAATTATTAAATTTTGGACTCAAATGCCTTTGAAGGTTTTATTTTAAAATACTTGTCTTCACCTTCAAATTTTAAGTAAATCAATATAATATTATAAGGACCTTATTTGAATATTAAATAAAACTTAAGGACTTGTCTCTAGTCATGCCTTGACTAATTAAAATATTAGTTAAGCTGTGAGTTGACTATGACGACCTTGGTTAACCATTGACTAATTAATTAGTCAATAGTTACTAAGTCAAAGTAAATTTATACTTGAAAATAATGTATCTAGCAATTCCAATCCTTGAATAACGAATTAGAAATAATGAATACTTTCTAATATATTACTTGAATAAGATGTTCCAAATCTCAAATACACTACCCGGTTAAGATTAATACCCATGAATTTCTCATGGAGTAAAAGCGTTTTCCTGACTTGGACTAGGGCTGCGGGAGTCAGTAAGTCCCAGTATCATTTTACCGTCATGTTATCCTAGTGCCGAACATGCCACTTAAATAGGACCTCGAATCGGTATGCTATTTCCGGTTATCTTGGGTATGCCCCTTGAATGGGACCTCTGAGCCAAGTGCCGCTATGTTGTCGATATGTTGGGATGGTCCGCATATCGATGTATCATCGTCTCTATGAGACACATGTGAGTCTTTCGTGCTATATGTTGGGCGCTACCTTGGTAAGTTTTAGGGATCGACGTGTCGGAAGAATGCTTAGAGAGCTTATGCTATACAAGTACGGACGGAAAGCATATCCGAAGTCTGCGTGTGGAGGGATTGTCGTTAGGATAGTAGTCGACCATTTTGCCACCGAGGAGTGCGTGTTCCAAGAAGTGTGGAGTGGGTATATGCGCATATATTGACGGGGAGCTTGATCGGCTTTACTACCTTTCGAGATATCTTGGCAAATATTATTTCACGGTTGCGATCGTGTGCAGACCTTGACAGTTATGATTGTCTTGGTGCCTCGAAGTGTATGGGACATGTCACTTAAATGGGACCTCTGAGTCCATCCATTAGCCGTCTGTTCTTCCCCACGATTAAGGTTGCTAAACCAAGTCAATTTAGTCGTCCGGTCCTATTGAGCACTAGGGGTGAGATGTAAACCTCCTAGTATCGATATGATCGACGGGATTGATGCTCCCACTCGTACTCAAGGTGAGATGCAAGCCGTGAGTATGCGTGTGACATTAGTAGTCACGTCCCGTGCTTTTTATGAAGAAAATAAATATTTTAAAAAGAAATGACTACAAGTTTTTATCCGCATAATATCTACTTGGATTTACTATATGTTGATTTATATTACATGTTGTTGAATAATGTCGTTATATTCACATATTTATCATGTCATATGCCAATATGAACCAATGTGTTACTTCATGTACATATCACATGTGTGCATGTCGATGTTGTAATGTGACTGGAGTTGTATGTTTGACCGCCTAATTGCATTACTAATATTCTCCATGATAAGAGGCCGTTGATAGAGGACGGTTAGGTTACTCCCACTAAGTGGGGCAGTTTTATTTTAATGATGTTTCAGGTAACATGGATCTTGAAGACTTGGACTTAGGAGGGGACTGTCGAGAGAATAAAACATCTTATGTTGATCTTTCATGAGATTATGTAGCAAACTTTTATTAAAGTCGGACCTTGCTTTAATTTGTAATTCGGATATCAGACCTTGTTTTATGTTCTAAACATCCAGTTTTATGAATCAACTCAATATGAGTTGACGGTTTTAAATTTTACTGATTTTTATGACTTATCTTTCTTTCCGCTTTCGTTAATTAAGTCATTAGAGAAACTGGGTTGTTACAGTTGGTATCAGAGCGACCTTGAGACCGTGAATAGTAATTGTGCGATACATTATTATTTCACCTATCGAGGAAGCATCCGGGACTCATGACTTTAGGGTAAAATAAGATGTAATAACTAGAACTCTTAGATCACTAAAATGAGAGAATCACTAGCTAACCCTTACGATGAATAATAAGAGAAGATATATGGTTGGGAGGGTAGAACTACCTGAAAGATCCTAACCGTCATAAGGATCAATGTTTGTGCTACCTTCTGCATGCTCTGTGTTGATTACTTGCTTGAATTGTCTGATTAACTGTCTAACTTAGCATGTATACGCGCTATCCCTAGCTAGCATCTTAGAACGGACCCCAACCTAGGAATACCGCTGTTTTTCATCTAGATGGTGAGATCAAGTAAGAGACCCATGGAAATGACCAAGGAAGAAGTTGCAGAAGTAGAAGGGAAGAAGAGATTCAAGAAGTGGCTTAGGGATCACCCTAACAAGATAAGAAGGATTAAATCGGCACACCAAAATCGGACTACCGATCGGGAAGATGAGGCCAATAATTTTCACTTCACCCGCCGGAGAGGAACCCCAAGCTAGAAGTGCTACAAAGAAAAAGGAAAATGCTCGAGCAAACTTCGTGGCAATGGCCCAATTTTCTTCTTCGAGAGGCGGACTACCCAAACTTTATCGAGTTTGTGAATGGAGATTTAAGGAATATAATGTACCACCCGACTGGAAGGTAGAGTTCGCCACCACCAAGCTGATAGGGAAGGCAGAATTATGGTGGAACCGCATATTAGCCAGAGGAGATCAAGAGAACCATTACTATGATTGGTACGAGTTCAAGTTAGCACTCAATGCCTGTGCCAGAGCAATCGAGAAAGGAGCAAGATTTCTAAACTAGATAGAGACTAGGACACCTAAACCCTAGCTCAGTCTACCGTAGGTTTAACTGCGTTCTTTTATGCTAGTTATAGATTTCCTTGTAACCGCCACCTAATGAAGCTACTTAGTGTTAGCTTGTAACAAGGAAGTTAACAATGAATTCATTCTTGTTCTTCTTGCTTTGTTCTACTTTTGTCTCACTTCTGGTTTGTGCATGTATTTTCTTTTACTGATGATACCACACCTCGAGCAGATGACAGTAACAAGGAGCAACGGGAATGGAAACGGAAATCCCCAAGAGGACTTACGGAGACAAGGATATGAGGAGGCTATGACTCAGATGGCTGCTCAACTAGCTGCATCACAAGTAACAATCACGCAGCTACTGAACAACCAGAACCAGAACCAGAACCAGGACCAGAACCAGAACCAGAACCAGAACCAACACCAACACCAACACCATCCCTCCGTTTTCGATCAGTTCTCAAAGCATCGACCTCCATCTTACTATGGCTCCGACGATCCTAATGATCTTGCAAATTGGCTAGCGGAAATGGAGAAACTGCTGAGGCTAAGCCACACTCCCGAAGAGGAAAAGATTGAGATAGTATCCTACTACCTCAAAGGAGCAGCGAACGATTGGTGGACAATCGCTCAAGAAGCTTTCAAGACAACCCCTGGATACGGATGGAACGAGTTCAGAGCCAGCCTCGAGAAAAAATACTATCCTCCATCTATGAAGCATCAGAAGGAACAGGAGTTCCACAACCTAGAGATGGGAGCTATGACTCTTACTGAGTACACTCGCAAGTTTGATGAACTCTCCAAGTTCGCCAAGAGATCGGTACGGATGAGGAGACACGCATCAATCAAGATATGTGCGTCAAATGGAGCCAGATTTGAACCAGTTGATGGTGGGGCATGACTTCCCAACTTTCCAAGCTGCCTACGAGAAAGCTATGGCCATTTTTGCTGCCATCCAAAATGCGGACAAGAAGAAGAAGAAAACCTTTACCCCTACAGTGTCCCATAACAGTTTCATTCAGAAACCCCTTCACCAAAGACCTCTCTATCAGAAACCCCTTTATCAGAAACCTCGTCATCAAAAACCTTTTCACCAAAAGTCAAAACCTTTTGCCAGGAAATTTCAGTCCAGCTTATCAAACAAGATATTTCCCAAGGGTGACAATACCGGTAATGACGACTCCCAGGGCTCAACTTCAAAGTGTTATCTATGCAAACAGCTCGCACCGGCAAAAGCGGTGTAACGGGAAACCCATCATCGCTTTTTCTCGTAAAGAGGAAGGTCACAAGTCTTACGTCTGTCCCAAGAAGACGGGAACCCCACTGATTCAGGGAAGGGCTTACATGATGATCGATGGTGGAGAAGAGGAACAAGCCGATACAATCACTGGTAAATTTCTGGTTAATTCTTGTATGGCTTTCATATTGTTCGACACAGGAGCATCTCTATCACATGTATCACCAACCTTCGTAGCTAAAGCTAAACTTCCAAATCCCGAAGCAATCCATGCATCCATTGTGATTCCTAACGGTCAGACCCTAAACTGCAAAGCGAGGTACCGAGGCGTTCCTGTTATCATCCTTGGTTCGACCTTTCCGGCTAACCTCATCAGCCTCGACCTACCTGGTTTCGACATCATTTTGGGAATGGATTGGCTAGCAAAGTACCACGCCAAGTTTGAGTGTAGAGACCAAAAGATTTCACTAAGGAACTCGCTCGGAGCAAGAGTAACTTATAGAGGTTACCTACCGAACACTCGGGTTAAGGTCATCAACGCTATGAAGCTAGCGAGCCAGATGCGTAAAGGAGAACATACCTTCTTGTGCAACATAAATTCCATAGGAGAGGAAAAGCTCAGGATCGAGGACATACCTGTAGTACGGGAATTTCCTGAGGTATTTCCCGAGGAATTACCAGGAATACCACCAGAGCGCGATGTGGAGTTCTCAATCGACCTAGTGCCAGGCACTGCACCGATTTCAAAGTCACCATATCGTATGGCCCCAAAAGAGTTGCAAGAGTTGAAGATTCAACTAGGGGAACTGTAACACCCGCGAATTTTCTATTTCGACATTTAAAATTTATTAAAACCGTTTGACTACTTTATTTTATAATTTTGAATTATTCAATTTAATTAGTTTTATGTCAAAAACGATTTTTATAAACGTATTATATAAAAGCTCGTTTATATAAAAATACGTACGATTAAATTATATCTTTAAGGCATTATTTATATGATAATATATGTATACGTATTCTTGGTCGGATAATAATAATGACTGTAATAATAATAATTCGCGTCTTAGATTCCGTCTAACGTTAGACCGTCACATTTCAATGGGAGAATTTTATCTAATCTTGGACCAACCGTATGTCGACAACACATACCCTTATCCACCCCACACTCTACTTGTAAAATATCTCCTTATTACACATTTATATATTATTATTATTATTATTATTATTATTATATTACTACTTTACTAACCTACCCGTCCCCACCCCCTCTTACCTCTCCTTCATTTTCACGCAACCAACAACAACAATATGCAACAACAACAGCAACTCCATACTCCATTTTTACGCACCCTCAATCCCAGATCTCCCTTCCAATTCTCAACCAATTTTTATAAAACTTACTCCATTAGCTTCCCCTCCTCATTCTCCTTCTTTCTATGTAAAAAAGAGCCAAACTTTCGTCTGTTGCATTTCGGTCGTCTTTCAAAGCATCCGGTTTTAGAGCTTTTCGGTGCCATTCTTGGGTGTAAGATCATCGTAGGGCGTTTCCTTGGACGTTTAAGAGCTCATAAACAGGTAACGGTGATAGGTTACTCGACGGATGTCGAAATTTCGTCTTATGGTATCGTTTTATGTGTCATTACTTGTCAAAGTTCGATCCTTTATGATGTTTCTCGTGTGTATGATAATTTCTGTCTTAACCTTGCTTCAATTGTCGCCTTCCGTCTTAGAATGAGTCCCCTTGGAAGTCGTCGTCCTCTGCTTTTTTAGTAGTCGAATTAAGGAATGGCGGACTGTTTTTACACGGGTTTTGACCATGGTTAAGATGGGCTTAATGGGTACCATTCACGTTTAGTCCCGTCTTGCTCTTGTCTCACTTCTATCTTATTTTCTTATCGCCAAAACCGAGCTAAAGGGGGCTTCAAATTCGCCTTACACCCGAGACAGGTGCTGTGTCGGCCTCTGTTCTGGGGCAGGCGGAGTAACATTTCAGACCCGTCTCCATGCTCGTTTAACACCCTTCAACATCGTCTAGTGTGTGCTTAAAATCCCCGCCTTAAAACACTTATAGGATATGGGTTGTATGCGTTTTAGGACTGTTCTTAGGCTACACATGACGGTCTTGTTCATACTCGATAATCTCGTGTTGAATGGCTTCACATAGACTGTGTTGGGTACTGTTTTTGGTGGTTGTTCACTGGTTTTGTTTTGGGCAGTCGAGGAGGAGTGGTCGGGATGGAAACTGTTGGCGAGCCGAAGGCTGGCCGTGGATGGGTGGTTTGGCCATAGCTGGCTGTTTGTTGGCAATGGAGTTTACACGGTTTGTCAGGCGTATAAGTGTACTACAACACCCCTTGCTTCCTTGTCTTTCTCCTTTTTCTTCCTTGTGGTTGATTGCTTAGTTGCCTTAGTTGTTGGGTTAAATACTCACCATTTATTGGGCTATGCATATTTAAATCTTTTGGGCTTGGTATAATTCACTTCTTGGTTTTTCTATGATTCATTTGTTGGACTTTCCAGGATTTAATTGTTGATTTCTACATGAGTGATTTGTTGGACTTATCATATTAGTTAATTGTTGGGCCAACCTCATGTTTTGTAGTGGGCTCATGAATGGGTCGCTTATGCTTGTTCCATTTTATTCCGTAATCTCATATGACGTAAATTATTTGCTATCATTCCGTATATTTTATTTAACCGACATGATAAATTATAAAATGAAATATTTATCTGCATGAGACAAGTATGAGGTATTTATTGTTAAGTAATTATTTGTGAAGAGTCATATTCTTAATAACGTCTTGAATTGTTCTATTATGAGAGTCTCGGTCCTATCGGATACTAGGGGTGAGCCATAGGCCCTCTAGTTGCGATATGATCGTCGAGACTGATGTTCCCATCCGTACTTATGGTGAGATGCGAGCCATAAGTATGAGTGTGACATTAATAATCCCGCCCCATATGCATGAAAAGGTTATTATAAATGATTACTTGTAAGAGTCGTATTCTTGTAGAAATGCCATATTACCATCGTATGTGCTTGACATACATTTTTGCCCTGCTTGTGCTGTTCTGGCAAGCACGGGTTTGACCTACTCGTCTTTGTTTCGGCGAGTACGGTTTTGGCCTACTTGTCTTTGTCTTTGGCAAGCACGGCTTTTGGCCACTTGTCTTTGTTTCCGCAAGTGAGTCTTATCTTAGTCTTTCCGCCACTTTCGTCTTTGTTCGGCGATTGGGGTACTCGGTCTCCTTAGTAGTCGAGTCTTGGGTGCGTGCTGTGCTGGCGCACGT
This sequence comes from Silene latifolia, assembly GCF_048544455.1. Taxonomy (NCBI): domain Eukaryota; kingdom Viridiplantae; phylum Streptophyta; class Magnoliopsida; order Caryophyllales; family Caryophyllaceae; genus Silene; species Silene latifolia. The sequence goes on along the minus strand of NC_133526.1, from coordinate 48,193,007 downwards.
CGAATCGGGATGTACACCCGAGAATCTGCAGATTTAGACTAGGACCGTATCATTATCGTAGTCCTACCCGGGGAAATTATAGTCTAAGAGTAATAAATGTCTTGCATTATTTGGATGGTTACTTTGGTCATATCTCCTTGAAATACGTGCTCGTGGCTAAGTGGTCGTGTCTGTTTCCTTATCTTTCTTCTCCATTTATTTTATTGTTGCTTATGCCTTACTTAATTGTTTATTCCATCATTTATTTTATCCTTGTTGGTTTAAGCACGTATGATCCCATGTTTAGTTATAAGTCGATTCACTCATAACTTATCTAATATGATTATTTGTTCATGTTCTTTGTTATGTTCGTTTTGACATTTTGTGGCTGGGAGAACCTTGAGTTACTCCCCACTGACTGTGGCTTTCATGTTTACATGAATGACAGGTTTGTGAAGATGCATTTGTGGGGTTTAGACGTGTGAGCTAGCGAGCACCTTGGACTAGTAATTGGTTTATTAGGATTTTGCTTAGACTCACCTTTTATTGTATTGTCATTCGAGGGATATATTTTTCCTCACCTTGACTATCACGTTTGTATAATTCAATTTTATTTCCGCATTCTTTACTGGTGTTTTATGTTTTAATGAACCCGCGCCTTAAATTTTAAAAGTTTTGAAAATTTCCTAATTTCCGCTTGAATTTATAACTTATATTTTCCGCTTTATCGCGGGGGTTCACAGTTGGTATCAGAGCCTTTGTTGCTCCCGACGCACACACGTGCACCCCAAAATTTAATTTGAACTTGACCCTGAATAATGAATGAGAGGTGGGTAGACTTAAGGACCTAAGGTGGTAGTCTGTAGTGTGTTTGCTCTTTGTTAGGTTCTAACACGTTTGTTGATTGTCATTTTATATTTTTGTATCCTTGGATCAATGACCGTGAGTTTACCTACGTGAAGATCAAGACCTCGTACCTATTGCCAAAGATTGAAGATTTGTTCAACTTTTGAAGAATGCTTCTTCTTCCTTGAAGATGTTTCTCTTTCCTTGTGTACCTTGCCTTATTCTTTAGTTCTTGATGCTTATATCCTCTTATTAACCTTCTTTTCTTTTCCGTGGAAGTTACTCTTGTACACTCCTAACTTGCCCTTTGCTCTTTGCTAATCCTCCTTAACGCCTTCGATAATACTCTTCTTTTGAGGAATGTTGACCTGGGTTGAAAATTTTGACTTTTGAGGAGATTGTTTGTGGTTGACCTTAACCCTGGTTCTGAGGGGTTGAGATGTTAAGATTTAAGTAGTGTGATGAGACATACTTGATGATTCTTATACCTAGATCCTTGTTAAAGTGGGTATATTTGATTGGTGGATTTGGTGTTGTCAAGTATGAGTGGCATTTGTTACTAAGGTTATAAAACTTGGCTTTGTCAGACTAAGCTACATTGTTGAGAAGTCTTTGTTGACCCTATGGTTTTAGAAACTTTGAGGTTGTATTGGGTAATTGAGATGACGGGATGATGTTGTAGATGAGTGTAGTTCTGCTTTTGGGAATCCGTGATAAGTAAAAGGATAAAAGGACTCGAGATCCTATTGATTTTTCAGACTTTGGATTGGCATGTTACTACCTTGTATTGAAATGAAAACCTTGTGGAATATTTGAGGAACCTTTTCTTGGAGGTTAGAGCTGGGTATTGGGATTCTTGATTGAGGATTTTACAATTTTGAGAAACCCGTGGTTGACACTAGTTGGATATGAGTATAGCGTTGTTGGAAACCTTGACCTTGACCTTGTGGAAGTTGTTTGTAGATGTTTGAGGATTTGGTGTGTTGAGATCGCACTCTTAGTGGAGTACCTTGTTTCAAGGAATAGCTTAAGATGAAGTAACATGAGTAATTTGAGGAAATCCTTGGGAGTGTTGTGATTATGAGTTTTGTTGTTAGGAAGTTTTCGGAACCGCTTAGGATGATGTTGTTATTTGAAGTTTGAGTACTGGCGTTTCCTTGTTGTCTAATTCATCTTTTCCTTTGACCATAAGTGTTACCGTTCATACCTCTTTTCCCTACTTCATCATACTCCTCTTTTAAGTTTGATGCTGGTAACCTATAAAGCTCTATCTTTTACATCCTTGTAAATTTGACTTCAATTCTTACCCCAGAAAATTCATCATAGCTCTTTTGATTAGTTAAGTTTGAATCCTTTTAGCATACTTGCACCTATGGTGTCTAAGTTACTTTTCACTTCGTAAAATTTCTAAACATTTCAAGCTACCATTTTTGTTTCGTTGTTAAAAGTTGATGTTACTTTTGAAAAACCTTACCTATTCTAAAGATTTGAAAATGAAAATTTGATTTAATTCCGTATTTGTTCCTTGAGTATAGACTTCCCTATCATGATTTTAATTGCTAAACCTGATATTTCTTTAAATTTTATCCAATTTCTGTTAACTCTGATCTATTTATGATTTCTTCGATAAAGTTTAATCTCATATTTTCAGGAACTTGACTCCCTTTTGAGTTTAAGGGTAAAATCTTCATTTCAATTTTGACTTTTGCAAAAGAAAATTTGGGTAAATTACCTTTTCTTTTGATTTTGACGTTGATCGGATGATAGAACTCGTTATTGGAGACGTTTGATAACTTGTTCTACGCTTGTCGGCGAATGATTTTTGTTTTAAATTTGTCTTTGACTTGGAAAGTAAGCGTTCTTGTGTGCACGACAAGAGCAATTTCGTTCCATGAATGAGACTTACACTTTTGAGAACTCTTCATTAATGTTTTGAAAGTATTTTGATTTTGATTTATGCAAATAAGTTAATTTTCGATCGGGTTCTGTCGTAAAATTTTATTTGAAATTTTTGAACAATTTTAATTCTTACGATAAGTAACCTTTTAATGTTTTGGTTACCAACTTTAGAAGTTCAGTTTTATTTTATAACCTTTCTTTTTTTTTTACCTTCAAGTTTCGAGGACGAAACTTTTTAAAAGATGGGGTGATTGTAACACCCGCGAATTTTCTATTTCGACATTTAAAATTTATTAAAACCGTTTGACTACTTTATTTTATAATTTTGAATTATTCAATTTAATTAGTTTTATGTCAAAAACGATTTTTATAAACGTATTATATAAAAGCTCGTTTATATAAAAATACGTACGATTAAATTATATCTTTAAGGCATTATTTATATGATAATATATGTATACGTATTCTTGGTCGGATAATAATAATGACTGTAATAATAATAATTCGCGTCTTAGATTCCGTCTAACGTTAGACCGTCACATTTCAATGGGAGAATTTTATCTAATCTTGGACCAACCGTATGTCGACAACACATACCCTTATCCACCCCACACTCTACTTGTAAAATATCTCCTTATTACACATTTATATATTATTATTATTATTATTATTATTATTATATTACTACTTTACTAACCTACCCGTCCCCACCCCCTCTTACCTCTCCTTCATTTTCACGCAGCCAACAACAACAATATGCAACAACAACAGCAACTCCATACTCCATTTTTACGCACCCTCAATCCCAGATCTCCCTTCCAATTCTCAACCAATTTTTATAAAACTTACTCCATTAGCTTCCCCTCCTCATTCTCCTTCTTTCTATGTAAAAAAGAGCCAAACTTTCGTCTGTTGCATTTCGGTCGTCTTTCAAAGCATCCGGTTTTAGAGCTTTTCGGTGCCATTCTTGGGTGTAAGATCATCGTAGGGCGTTTCCTTGGACGTTTAAGAGCTCATAAACAGGTAACGGTGATAGGTTACTCGACGGATGTCGAAATTTCGTCTTATGGTATCGTTTTATGTGTCATTACTTGTCAAAGTTCGATCCTTTATGATGTTTCTCGTGTGTATGATAATTTCTGTCTTAACCTTGCTTCAATTGTCGCCTTCCGTCTTAGAATGAGTCCCCTTGGAAGCTGTCGTCCTCTGTTTTAGTAGTCGAATTAAGGAATGGCGGACTGTTTTTACACGGGTTTTGACCATGGTTAAGATGGGCTTAATGGGTACCATTCACGTTTAGTCCCGTCTTGCTCTTGTCTCACTTCTATCTTATTTTCTTATCGCCTGAAAACTGAGCTAAAGGGGGGGCTTCAAATTCGCCTTACACCCGAGACAGGTGCTGTGTCGGCCTCTGTTCTGGGGCAGGCGGAGTAACATTTCAGACCCGTCTCCATGCTCGTTTAACACCCTTCAACATCGTCTAGTGTGTGCTTAAAATCCCCGCCTTAAAACACTTATAGGATATGGGTTGTATGCGTTTTAGGACTGTTCTTAGGCTACACATGACGGTCTTGTTCATACTCGATAATCTCGTGTTGAATGGCTTCACATAGACTGTGTTGGGTACTGTTTTTGGTGGTTGTTCACTGGTTTTGTTTTGGGCAGTCGAGGAGGAGTGGTCGGGATGGAAACTGTTGGCGAGCCGAAGGCTGGCCGTGGATGGGTGGTTTGGCCATAGCTGGCTGTTTGTTGGCAATGGAGTTTACACGGTTTGTCAGGCGTATAAGTGTACTACAACACCCCTTGCTTCCTTGTCTTTCTCCTTTTTCTTCCTTGTGGTTGATTGCTTAGTTGCCTTAGTTGTTGGGTTAAATACTCACCATTTATTGGGCTATGCATATTTAAATCTTTTGGGCTTGGTATAATTCACTTCTTGGTTTTTCTATGATTCATTTGTTGGACTTTCCAGGATTTAATTGTTGATTTCTACATGAGTGATTTGTTGGACTTATCATATTAGTTAATTGTTGGGCCAACCTCATGTTTTGTAGTGGGCTCATGAATGGGTCGCTTATGCTTGTTCCATTTTATTCCGTAATCTCATATGACGTAAATTATTTGCTATCATTCCGTATATTTTATTTAACCGACATGATAAATTATAAAATGAAATATTTATCTGCATGAGACAAGTATGAGGTATTTATTGTTAAGTAATTATTTGTGAAGAGTCATATTCTTAATAACGTCTTGAATTGTTCTATTATGAGAGTCTCGGTCCTATCGGATACTAGGGGTGAGCCATAGGCCCTCTAGTTGCGATATGATCGTCGAGACTGATGTTCCCATCCGTACTTATGGTGAGATGCGAGCCATAAGTATGAGTGTGACATTAATAATCCCGCCCCATATGCATGAAAAGGTTATTATAAATGATTACTTGTAAGAGTCGTATTCTTGTAGAAATGCCATATTACCATCGTATGTGCTTGACATACATTTTTGCCCTGCTTGTGCTGTTCTGGCAAGCACGGGTTTGACCTACTCGTGCTGTTCTGGCGAGTACGGTTTTGGCCTACTTGTCTTTGTCTTTGGCCAAGTACGGCTTTTGGCCACTGTCTTTCTCGGCAAGTGAGTCTTATCTTAGTCTTTCCGCCACTTTCGTGCTGTTCGCGATTGGGGTACTCGGTCTCCTTAGTAGTCGAGTCTTGGGTGCGTCTTTGTCTTTGGCGCACGTCGAATCGGGATGTACACCCGAGAATCTGCAGATTTAGACTAGGACCGTATCATTATCGTAGTCCTACCCGGGGAAATTATAGTCTAAGAGTAATAAATGTCTTGCATTATTTGGATGGTTACTTTGGTCATATCTCCTTGAAATACGTGCTCGTGGCTAAGTGGTCGTGTCTGTTTCCTTATCTTTCTTCTCCATTTATTTTATTGTTGCTTATGCCTTACTTAATTGTTTATTCCATCATTTATTTTATCCTTGTTGGTTTAAGCACGTATGATCCCATGTTTAGTTATAAGTCGATTCACTCATAACTTATCTAATATGATTATTTGTTCATGTTCTTTGTTATGTTCGTTTTGACATTTTGTGGCTGGGAGAACCTTGAGTTACTCCCCACTGACTGTGGCTTTCATGTTTACATGAATGACAGGTTTGTGAAGATGCATTTGTGGGGTTTAGACGTGTGAGCTAGCGAGCACCTTGGACTAGTAATTGGTTTATTAGGATTTTGCTTAGACTCACCTTTTATTGTATTGTCATTCGAGGGATATATTTTTCCTCACCTTGACTATCACGTTTGTATAATTCAATTTTATTTCCGCATTCTTTACTGGTGTTTTATGTTTTAATGAACCCGCGCCTTAAATTTTAAAAGTTTTGAAAATTTCCTAATTTCCGCTTGAATTTATAACTTATATTTTCCGCTTTATCGCGGGGGTTCACAGGAACTCATCGAAAAGGGTTTCATCCGACCAAGTGCATCACCATGGGGAGCACCAGTGCTATTTGTGAAGAAGAAAGATGGGAGTATGAGGATGTGTATCGACTATCGCGACTTGAACAAGGTCACCATTAAGAACCGATACCCTTTACCACGTATCGATGATCTTTTCGACCAATTGAAAGGAGCGGGAGTATTCTCCAAGATCGATCTCAGATCTGGTTATCATCAAATTCCAGTAAGAAAAGAGGATATTCCGAAGACAGCTTTCAGAACCAGATATGGTCACTATGAGTTTAACGTAATGCCTTTTGGTTTGACCAACGCACCAAAGCCAGGTGTTCATGGATCGGATGAATCGCACGTTTAGAGAGTACCTAGATAAGTGTGTCGTTGTCTTTATCGATGACATCTTAATATACTCTAAAACTATGTTCGAGCACGAGGTTCATCTTCGCGCAGTTCTCGACAAGCTGCGACAACAAAAGTGGTATGCAAAACTATCCAAGTGTGAGTTTTGGCTGAAGGAAGTGGCATTTCTGGGACATATCATAACAGATCAGGGAGTAAAAGTAGACCCCGCCAAGATCAAGGCCGTGGAAGAATGGCAATCCCCAAAGAATGTCTCTGAAGTCCGAAGTTTCTTGGGTTTAGCAGGCTACTACCGAAGATTTGTCCAAGACTTTTCAAAGATCGCGAGACCTATGACCAAACTTTTACAGAAGGAGTCTAAGTACATTTGGACCGAAGAGTGTGAGAAGGCCTTCCAGGAGCTAAAAGCCCGACTCACCTCAGCCCCAATCCTAACTTTACCAACCGATGGAGAAGAGTACGACGTCTACAGTGACGCATCCTTAAATGGTCTAGGATGTGTGCTAATGCAGAAAGGAAAAGTGATTGGTTATGCGTCTCGACAGTTGAAGGTGCATGAGAAAAATTATCCAACTCATGACCTGGAGCTAGCAGCTGTAGTTTTTGCTTTGAAGATTTGGAGGCATTATTTATATGGAGTTAGATGTAACTTCTACACGGACCACAAGAGCCTCAAGTATATTTTCACCCAGAAGGAGTTAAACATGAGACAGAGGAGGTGGTTAGAACTCATCAAGGACTACGACATTGAGTTGCAATACCATGAAGGGAAGGCAAATGTCGTCGCCGATGCCCTGAGTAGGAAGACAGCTCACGGGATAGTACGAGACTTAGAGAAGTTGGAAGTTGAGGTTGTGAATAAAGGAAAGTTAACCTTGAATGCCATGGCTGCTGAACCCGATTTGTATCATGAACTTAGAGCTCTACAATGGGAAGATCCAGAGTTAGTAAAGATCAGAGAAGGTATACCACAGGGAAGATCCGAAGGATTCGAAATCTATCCAGATGGGAGCTTGAGATTTAAAGGAAGGTGGTGTGTGCCTCTTTATGAAGCCATTCGCAAGAAGATCTTGTGGGAAGCACACAGTTCGAGATATTCCATTCACCCAGGATCTGATAAGATGTACAAGGATTTGAAGCTACAATATTGGTGGCATGGGATGAAGAGGGATATAGCAGAATATGTGGCCAAGTGCCTCATTTGCCAGAAGGTGAAGTTCGAACACCAAAGACCTGGAGGCCTACTACAACCCTTGGACATTCCAGTGAGGAAGTGGGATTCCATCTCCATGGATTTTGTAATGGGACTACCACGAACCCAAAGCAACAAGGATGCGATTTGGGTAGTTGGCGATAGATTGACAAAGGTGGCACACTTCATTCCGATACGAGAGACTTGGAGCATGGAGGAACTGGCAAAATCTTACCTGAAGGACATCGTTCGACTACATGGAGTGCCAAAGGACATCGTATCTGACAGAGATCCTCGTTTTGTTTCACACTTCTGGGGAAGACTACAGGCATGCATGGGGAGTAAACTCAACTTGGGCACCGCATTCCATCCTCAAACGGACGGACAAACGGAGAGGATAATCCAAACGCTAGAAGATATGCTGAGGGCATGTGTCCTAGAATTTAATGACAGTTGGGAAAAACAACTACCCTTGATAGAGTTCTCCTACAACAACAGTCACCATGCGAGTTTGGGTTGTGCACCTTTCGAAGCACTCTACGGAAGAAAGTGTCGAAGTCCAGTATGCTGGGATGATGCCAGCGATCATCTGACACTAGGACCCCAGACTATTAAAGACCAGATTGAGCAGATTAAGATTATCCGAGAAAGACTCCAAGCTGCGCAAGATCGACAGAAAGCCTACGCCAATGAACACCGAAGACCGATCGAGTTTGCCGTGGGAGATCATGTTTTCCTAAAGGTATCACCAATGAAAGGAGTAAGACGATTTGGCCTAAAAGGGAAGCTCGGCCCAAAGTACATCGGACCATACGAAATCTTGGAGAGAGTTGGCAAAGTGGCCTATCGTTTAGCGCTACCACCAAACCTATCAAAGGTGCATAACGTGTTCCACGTGTCCCAGCTACGGAAGTATAGAAGCGACCCATCACATGTCCTTACACCTGATGTTGTCGCTATCGAACCCAACCTTCTTTACTCTGAAAGACCGGTGGAGATTCTGGCCCGAGAGACCAAGACACTCAGGAGGAAGTCGGTACCTTTGGTCAAAGTTCGATGGCTAAGTCAAAACCTCGACCATGCTACTTGGGAGACCGAAGAGTCCATGCGCGAAAGATACCCTGAGCTTTTTGATTAGGTAGTTTGCACCTCTTTAGTTATCATGAATTTCGAGGACGAAATTCTTTTAAGGGGGATGTACTGTAACACCCCGTGTTTTTAATCGCATATTTACATAATTAATTATGATATTATAATCTTAGAAGAGAAACTTGAAATTTCTTTCAATACCTTTTAGCCTTCGAAACAATCATTATATAAGTTACGACTTTTCCCTCGCGCGTAACTTTAATCCATCTTCGTATTTTGGCCCCTATTTACTCATCCGGACTCCGATTGAGGTGAAACAAAAGCCTAAATTTATTATTTTTCCGAGCCCGACACCATGGTAATATTTTCATTAGCCATTAACAACTTTAAAATCCCAAACCTGCTCGGTTGTGCAAAGAGCCTTCATAAAATCATGGTGTCTATAATCAATTCTATGATGACTTTGCAAACAAACAAAGGTTTTGTTTGTACCTCCCATATTTAAGAAATTGCAGCAGCTTGTGACTCTTCTTCCACCCCAAATACATCCATTCTTATGAGGAGTCTAATCCTTCATGAGCTTTTGTTTCTTTCTTCACCCTTGTGCATGGACTAGACCTCACTCTTACACAAACCATGGCCATTGTCCTTTGTGATGGTTTCCACTAGCATGCAAATGATCCGTGAACTTATACACATGGAGTGAGTACTTTGACATCCTATTTAAAGCACCTTATTTCACACCTTGCTCCACTTAGTTGCATACTCACATCTTCCATATCCCACAAAGCCTAAGTTAAAACTTGTATACTTTTCATTCCCTTTTTCTTTCCTAACTCTTCCTTGATTATAATTACTAGATTAATTAAGTAGATAATTTATTACTAACTTGTTTGTTATTTTGTTGTTATCATGGAATCAAATTAGAGGAGGAAGAGGAGGAGCCTGTTGATCTAAGCATCTTCGATTACATTCAAGACCCGGACAACCTTTAAGGTAACCTAACCTAACCCTCTGCCTCGTAATTGTAGAATACTAGTAATCTAGTCAGGAGGCAAATAGACATATCTTGGTAGGATAAGTCTTTCTAACTAGTGTCATATATGTATTTTTAGTGCCACATAATATTGCTTGTTACATGCATGTTATTGTCCACCTTAAATAAATCACTTAAATAAAGTATTATGTGGAAAATTAACAATGTGCCAATCATGTCTATAAGCTTAATAATTGTGTCATCACCTCACATGAGAAATATACCTTTGACTAAATTTTTACTATGCACTCACATGTTGGATCCACTAAAACAAAGTCAAAATGAAAATTTGTATGCATATGCTAACTTGTATGAAAAATGATGAAACTTCTTATTTACACTCATTTCGTTTCATGCATGATATAGAGTTGAATTTTTTATATGTTTTACCTTCTGATTTATAGGATTTTTAGGCGCAGACCTTGTATCGATACGATTTTTATTTTATTTTATAAAATTCCTACAAGCCTGAATAATGTACGAAATTCAGTAATTTATATACCCTTTTAAAAATCATAAAAAAATTACAGGAGTTCAATTATATTATGAGGAATAACCTGGAGAAATCTTGTAAGAAAATACTTAGTTTATCACCCTTTTCGAAAATAAACAAAAGGCCGCTCTATGGTCTAATACGATTTTAATATCTTAAATTTATTTGGTGAAGCTACTTTATAAAAATAAAGTTTTATTCAAGTGTAATACAGCAATGAGAATATACAAATACCTTATTAAAATAATTATATTAAATTATTCAGTTTTGAACTAAAACTACCTTGCTTAGTTATTTTAATAACTGTTTTAAGAGTTTAAGTAAATTTTATTCTAAAAACCGTTTTAGAAACAACCTTTAAAGATCTTAACAAGTGTAAAAGTGATTCTTAGAAATTTTGATGAAATTATTAAATTTTGGACTCAAATGCCTTTGAAGGTTTTATTTTAAAATACTTGTCTTCACCTTCAAATTTTAAGTAAATCAATATAATATTATAAGGACCTTATTTGAATATTAAATAAAACTTAAGGACTTGTCTCTAGTCATGCCTTGACTAATTAAAATATTAGTTAAGCTGTGAGTTGACTATGACGACCTTGGTTAACCATTGACTAATTAATTAGTCAATAGTTACTAAGTCAAAGTAAATTTATACTTGAAAATAATGTATCTAGCAATTCCAATCCTTGAATAACGAATTAGAAATAATGAATACTTTCTAATATATTACTTGAATAAGATGTTCCAAATCTCAAATACACTACCCGGTTAAGATTAATACCCATGAATTTCTCATGGAGTAAAAGCGTTTTCACATGACTTGGACTAGGGCTGCGGAGTCTCAGTAAGTCCGGTATCATTTTACCGTCATGTTATCCTAGTGCCGAACATGCCACTTAAATGGGACCTCTGAATCGGTATGCTATTTCCGGTTATCTTGGGTATGCCCCTTGAATGGGACCTCTGAGCCAAGTGCCGCTATGTTGTCGATATGTTGGGATGGTCCGCATATCGATGTATCATCGTCTCTATGAGACACATGTGAGTCTTTCGTGCTATATGTTGGGCGCTACCTTGGTAAGTTTTAGGGATCGACGTGTCGGAAGAATGCTTAGAGAGCTTATGCTATACAAGTACGGACAAAGACATATCCGAAGTTGCGTGTGGAGGGATTGTCGTTAGGATAGTAGTCGACCAGCTGCCACTGAGGAGCTGCGTGTTCCAAGAAGTGTGGAGTGGGTATATGCGTATATATTGACAGGAGCTTGATCAGCTTTACTACCTTTCAGATATCTTGGCAAATATTATTTCACGGTTGCGATCGTGTGCAGACCTTGACAGTTATGATTGTCTTGGTGCCTCGAAGTGTATGGGACATGTCACTTAAATGGGACCTCTGAGTCCATCCATTAGCCGTCTGTTCTTCCCCACGATTCTGGTTGCTAAACCAAGTCAATTTAGTCGTCCGGTCCTATTGAGCACTAGGGGTGAGATGTAAACCTCCTAGTATCGATATGATCGACGGGATTGATGCTCCCACTCGTACTCAAGGTGAGATGCAAGCCGTGAGTATGCGTGTGACATTAGTAGTCACGTCCCGTGCTTTTTATGAAGAAAATAAATATTTTAAAAAGAAATGACTACAAGTTTTTATCCGCATAATATCTACTTGGATTTACTATATGTTGATTTATATCACATGTTGTTGAATAATGTCGTTATATTCACATATTTATCATGTCATATGCCAATATGAACCAATGTGTTACTTCATGTACATATCACATGTGTGCATGTCGATGTTGTAATGTGACTGGAGTTGTATGTTTGACCGCCTAATTGCATTACTAATATTCTCCATGATAAGAGGCCGTTGATAGAGGACGGTTAGGTTACTCCCACTAAGTGGGGCAGTTTTATTTTAATGATGTTTCAGGTAACATGGATCTTGAAGACTTGGACTTAGGAGGGGACTGTCGAGAGAATAAAACATCTTATGTTGATCTTTCATGAGATTATGTAGCAAACTTTTATTAAAGTCGGACCTTGCTTTAATTTGTAATTCGGATATCAGACCTTGTTTTATGTTCTAAACATCCAGTTTTATGAATCAACTCAATATGAGTTGACGGTTTTAAATTTTACTGATTTTTATGACTTATCTTTCTTTCCGCTTTCGTTAATTAAGTCATTAGAGAAACTGGGTTGTTACATATTAATTATTATTTGCATCTTAATCATTAAGGAGAACCATATTATTTGTTGTGGACATTACTCGCTAATTATACACTCGTTAATTTAGAAATCATACCCGAGTCACCGGAATAGCTAGTTACCGTTGACCACACACGTTAAAATGATATGCACAATTATGGGCGGAGTTACAACTCCGATAAGTAGATCGTAATGAGGCGTATGCCATATTAAAGCAACAAGAAAATGATTACCGCTTCACTAATCGTGACCACTATGCTTATAAAAGTTCAACCACATCTTGCAACATATGATTTAACGGTTTAAAGGTGTTACTACACAGTCACAACTACTTTAAACATTAAACTCGCAAGTATAAAACAATTGAACATTTTTAATTTCCAAAAACCCCCTGTAACAGTGCTACTCGATCGAGTAACTAGCGGTACTCGATCGAGTGCCATGCTACTCGATCGAGTGTCTTGGCTACTCGATTGAGTAGCCCGAGATCAGAATGTATCTTTACTTCCCTTCCTGCAGCTACTCGATAGAGTGTGGGGTACTCTGTCGAGTACCTGCAGGTCAAGTACTTTTCCATAACCCGTCGCAAACCAACATATCACACATGACTGTCACATAAATTGAGTCGGGATGATGCCCCGACTCTCATTAATCCTGCAAAAGGTTAGTGTAGCAATTCCGGCCTTATGGCCAATCATACAAATCCAATTAAGTTTCAACAATAAAAGGAAAGAACTACCAAAGTCTAACAACAATATCACCATCTAACATCAACTACTATCAACATCGATAAGGACGAGGAGTATCACTCCTCCTGCTGCTGCTGCTGCTCGAACATCACCTCATCATCACCACCACCTGAAGTACCTGCTCCTGCTGACCCGATCCCCGCATCCACCCCTGCTCCTGCTCCTGGGCCCACGTACCATGGGGTCAAGCCACCGTAAGGGAAGGACTGAGGTGCCCCCCACATCGACTGATCCACCCCGTAGGCATGGAAAACCCCCGAGTAGTTCCCAACTCCACTCCACCAAACTGGATGCGGTCCCTCGGTCCCTATCCCCTGGGTGTACGCCATCTCGTGCATGTTCCGAAGTGTCAAGGTAGATGACACTCTCTCCGCCAGGTAACTGGATCGCGTCTCCGGGGTGTCGAGGTAAGGGTAGCATGGGAAGGACTGCTGCTGCTGCGGTGCTACTGGCTGTGGTCTAGGCTCCGTGGCCCTCTCTCTCACTCGTCGGGTTCCCCTCACCACCCTAGGCCTCTCTGCCGCCTGAACTCCCGCATTCTCGCCCTTCGTCGGCTCTGGCATCTCCTCAAGGATGGTGCCATCAATGAGATAGGTCTGCAGCTGGCGGGGTCCGTCATCATCCTCCTCCTCCTCGTCATCTGAGTCCACAGTCACCACTGCCGGCTCCAAGGGCTCCGTGGCTGGGAGGTGCTCAGGAGCTGGAACCTTCATCCAACTCATGCCATACACTCTCCATGCTAGGCTACCGTCAGCCAAGGTCCTCAACCATTTCAGGTCGAGATAATATTCACGGTCCATGGTAGGCACTGGAGTAGCTAGAGGCACATATGCCGAAGAAGCCTCAAAGGAGGTTAGCTTTTCAGCTAACCGAGTGGCAATGGCACCACAACTAAGGTACCGGGAAGAGGAAGAAGCCATCAAGGCGAGAGCAGCACAGACTATAGAAGGAGCGTTAAAGACCACCTTCTTGGCCCGCTCCGGGTTGAGGTACGACATCAAAAGCAAGACCTCATGGTTGTTCAACTTACTTATATCCTTTCGGTCATAGAGGAGGTTCGAAAGAGAGCGGAGGAAGACCCTCAAGGTGATATGCTGAACATCATTAATCAGCATGTTACTCGAGGTGGGAGCTTGCTTCCCAGTCAAGCAAGGCATTAGGCGCGGACGCCGCACTCACCTGGAATGTCGGTGATGGAGTCCTTGGGAGGCTTGGCCAACCCAAGGTGAGAGGCAAACAAATCCATGGTCACGTAAAACCGGTATTCATCAATCTAAACTCAACAAGTCGACTACCTGGGTCATAGTTAAAGGAACTCATGAATTCTAGGGTAAGGAAGGGGTAAGTGTGCTTCCTCAGCCGGTACAAACCCGTAAACCCCAAGGTCTCGAATATGTGACGGACATCCGTCTCTATTTCCAACTCCTCTAACACAGCGGTGTCAATACACTTTGTGGGTCTCATCTTGCGTTTTTGTAAAGCTACAAAACGCTCCCTTTGCTTAAAGTCAACAAAAACAACAGAAGGGTACTTTAAATCGGGTACTACCGGTCCACTAGCCTCCCCCCTCTCAAGTGGATCAACCCTTCCCCGTTTACTCTGACGGGTTCCAAGGTTTAGTCTCGGCATCTGCTTTAGACATATGTTCAAACAATTTATATAAACATGCAAGCATATACTTCATGTAATTTGGGTTCTATATACTTAGTAAATTTACTAATTCATCAACCAGTTCCATATTTGAAGCACATAAATCATGCCACCAAACTTAGATGCTCAGCTAGGTACACACCAATTTACCAACAATTCTCAGCATGTGAAGCACATATTTCACGTTGTTACTTTAAGTATGAAGGTAAGTATACATGCTCATTAGCAGTTTCTACGATTTCAACATACAAGTTCATATTATTACTACTCATAAGCCATAGTGGTGAAAGTGATTATCATGATGGCCGCATATGCTCAGCGAATTTGAATGCCCTATCATGCTTCTAAGGGTTGTTCTAGTACATTGCTAATTACATGTTACTAATTCAAGAGAATGAATAATTTATGACAAATCAATATCACCCTTCACTATTATGTAAAACAACTCAATTAAAATTTTCAGACGGTCTTTACAGCTGTGAAAAATTGTGGCATGTATTCATCAATCATTATTTCTATTATCATATTGAAGTTCAATTCATGCATATATTGTCAATTACAACATCAATTTTCCAATTCTAAGTCACGAATTTCCCATAAGACACTTTTAAGACGGAGTTTTAAGGCAACTTTCTAAGGGTAAAATCATCAAAATTCATTCTTCTACATGATATAAACAATGTATAGTACTTAATTCCATCATCTAATCAATGTAAAACAATCAAAAATCAATTTCCAATTTGTAAACCCTAGAAATTTCGATTTCAACTTTGCAAATTTCTAATCTAATTTACAACAATTAGTCACCAACAAACATGGAAAAGAGGCACGTGAATCATATTTCAACTATCTAAAGCAACTATTACTCATGTGAATCGAAAATTTCAGATTATCTCATCATTCTAACACATTCAAAGTAACATATCACATAAATTAAGAAGAATAACATACCTTGATTGATTAGTAAGATAAAGAAACGAATTAAACAAGAAAATCAACCCCAAGAATCACTACTAACCCAAGAGAAAGAGAGGATTTGAGAGAGATTAAGGGATTTGAGAGAGATTAGGATGGTTGTGTCGAAATATGGAGGAATAAGAAGGAGAAATAGAAAGATGAAGGGTTTTAAGAAAACCCGTAGGAATGCTGCACAGTAACCTACTCGATCGAGTGCCTGGGGTACTCGATCGAGTACCACCCTACTCGATCGAGTAGGAGCTAAATCATCGAGTAACTGCGGGAATTTTCCCACATTCCGACGTTATAGCCTCCTAACTAGATCGAGTGAGGTCTACTCGGTCTAGTACGCACTCGCACTCGGTCAAGTATAGCTAAGTGCTCGATCAAAAGTACGAAGTAACTTGAAGATTCCTGCCAAAAACAACACCGCGTGTCGATTCCAACTAAGTTCGGAATTCGGCACTCATTATCAAATTCATTCACGTATTACCATTATTAATAAAGTCTACCATATTGCCAAACAAATGAAGCTTATCCCACGTACACTACAACCTTTACCCTACTCGGTTTACCTGCTACCGACTTTCCGTAAACATAATCACATCATCGTACTACATTTAAGCTTACTTTATGTATATTACTACTAAATTGAAACATTTAAACTAATATTAGTTCATTCTTTCACGTATTACATAAATGCGTACTTTTCAAAACAAACTAATCTACCATGTTTCACATTCTATCATAAGCAATTTATTTTGCCTAAATCAAATATTACGCAGCGGAAAATTTCAGCTGAATAGCAAAGCATAAACACATTATCACATACTTGATTCGGGTCATTACTCACCTACACTATAATTATCATTATAGTCATCGCGGTAGGATCTATAACCTCACGTACAACTCCCGTCATCATAAATTCTATGGCAACTACTCACGTGTTCACTATTCATATTACACATTCAATTTCACACTTTCACGCATCTCCATGACGAGAAATTTCGTCACGCATCACATAGCTATCATATAAGCTCACTAATCATTCAAAGAACTCCATAACCTCATCGACAATTACCATACTCGATC
The DNA here is from genome assembly GCF_048544455.1 of Silene latifolia. Classification (NCBI taxonomy): domain Eukaryota; kingdom Viridiplantae; phylum Streptophyta; class Magnoliopsida; order Caryophyllales; family Caryophyllaceae; genus Silene; species Silene latifolia. The sequence continues at coordinate 48,175,981 of NC_133526.1, read as the reverse complement.
CAAACATTACTATCACACCGCTATTAATTCTAACAAAACTTAACCGGAGGTAGCTCCGGCACAATTAACATACCTAGAACACATAGAGACACGGACTCCACATTCCCATCCTGTGTGACTGGCTTAAGTGTCATGGGGCCAAGATTTTGAAATGAGGGCGCCTACTCACCCAAAATCTAGCATCAGCCGGGGCTCCCATTACACATACACCAGGTTCATTTTATTAGACTTTCTACATTCATTGTGTTCATTTGTTTACAGGTTCCAAAATCGTCGCTCTGATACCACTTTGTAACACCCCCATATCCAGAGGAGCCTTAACTAGGCCTTCCTTAGCATATAAGGGCATTACCATCTCGGTTGCCCGAGGAAAGTAATTATCAAACGTCAATAAAAGAACTATTAAGTTGTGTTACAAGTGATTTAAACCAAATTACAATACAAAGGGTACAACTCAAGGACTACTCGATATGACCATCATAACTCGTGAAGACTCATCCCTGCCCGGAAACCAGCTATCAACATCATCCACACCTGCTAAGACCGACTGCTCACCATAAGGGATCACGGCAGACACATAACAAACAAACAACCAAACAAGGTCAGTACTGAGACAAGACAAGACAACTACAAACAACAATACAAACAATGACACTAGTCCCAACTGCAATCACAACAATCCAACCAAACTGCCATCGATCGTCCTTTGGACCGAGTCCGCGATGGGGGACCGCAGCCGTTCCCACCTAAGCCCCGCTCATCAAACAAGCGATAACCCTGTCCATTAATGTGCACATCCCCTCCCGTGGCGGGTTCCACGAAGGGCGAAACTAGGGCGTGAAGTCACTCCCGCAAGTGACCCCACTCAGCCGAGAACGCATCTCGAGAACCATCAACAACGACCACCACCACAGTCACAACACAAACAAATACTATAACAAACAAGCACAACACTACCACAACGACCGACACACTAGACCGTCAACAGAAACTGAGTAGGCAAACCTACCTTTAAGCGACCGCAACCAATCCATGCCGACAGATAACACATCCAGCAACCAAGCAAAGCCTATTACCATCATGCAAATATCTATTACTACAAGCAAAACCCTAATTATAGAAGCAAAGGCACGGATGATGAATATGACATACCTAATAGGGGAAACTCAGCAAGAGACCGCTACCCGACCCAAGAGACGCTCTCCTAAGGCTCAAGAATCTTCAAAAGGCATCCATGGAGGTTTTGAGGTGAAGGGAAGGGAAAGAGGCGACTGAAGGATAGGAGGAAAGTGGCGAAAGTGATTTGCGGATTTAACAAAACGCGATATAAAACCCTCGCTGAAAACCGGGCACTCGATCGAGTACCCAACCTACTCGATCGAGTGGCCCCCTACTCGATCGAGTACCCTAGCTACTCGATCGAGTAACCTCTACTCTATCGAGTACCACTCTTAAAACGCACCCCAAGATGGTTTGGCATACTTCCCTAAGGTTACTCCCGCTCCCAAGGGCAGTCAGTGCTGGTCAAAGGATCCCTAAAAGGGCGGGTATTACAGTCATCCCAAGTATGAAAAGTTTCGTAGTTTTTTTTTCTCTGCTATCCTTGGCTTCGCCCCTATACATCTCACAAGATCGATGCTAGGTCCGCTCAATGTGTCTTCATTTGCTACTCTCCAAGTCAACACTTCTTTCTGTGTCTTGAGTCTGTCACCAATCATATCTACTCATCTCGTCATGTTTGCTTTGTTGAGCATGTCTATCCTTTTATGACCTCTCCTTCCTCGAACAGCCCTGACATCTTCACCCCTGATACGTTGTGGACCGTAAGTATCTCGCTGCTCGACATGCCCCTTATTGCTCTCATATTGCCCCCTCACTCACCATTTGGTGCTGCCCATACACCCCCACATCCTCATACTGCACCACCTCCTCAACCCCATACTCACAACACTCGGGCCTCAAATATTTTAAAATCTATTGTTAAAATGAACCTCTCGGCTTAAGTTACACCCGCATCCACCGAACCCAAATCCGTCAAAACCGCCCTTGCTGACTCTGTTTAGCTCAAAGCCATAAATTCTCAATTCGAGGCTCTTTGTGCGAACAAGACATGGGATCTCGTTCCTTCTTCTCCCTCCATTAATGTTATCAGGTGCAAATGAGTCTTTCACACCAAAGTAAATCCCGATGTCCCGATCCACAAACATAAAGCCCCACTAATTGCTAAAGGGTTTCACCAAGTTCCCGACTTAGACTACACTGAAACCTGTAGTCGTGTCATTAAGCCGGCCACAGTCCGTCTGTTACTCACTCTTGCTGTTACTAACAATTGGCCTTTATTTCAGCTTTGACGTAAATGGCGCGTACTTACAAGGCACTCTTTCTGAGGAAGTGTACATGACCCGCTTCCGGGTTTTGTCGACTCCCGCTTCCTGAACCATGTGTGTAAACTTCGCAAGGCCATCTAGGCCTCAAATAAGCGCCACGGGCGTGTTATACTGAACTCCGCTCCTACTTGCTCTCTGTTGGTTTTGTGAAGTCCGTCGGTGTCACGTCCTTATTTTATAATGTAACACCCCCATCTACCAAGGAGCTTTAACAAGACCTTTCTCAGCAGATAAGGGCATTATTATCTCGATTACCCGAGGAATAATAAATATCATAACGTCAATAACAGAACTATTTCAATTGATTACATACTTTATCTCAAAATAAAAGAAGCTACAACTGATAAAACATCAACTACAGTGATAATATCCATGCCACAACTCAGTGATAGACTCGTCCCTCCAACGCACCCAGCTAAGCTCCACATATCAATACCTAGTAAGACTGACTGCTCACCTTAATGGATCACAACAGAGACATAACAAGAAGAAATATAAACAACACCACACAAGGTCAGTAGCTGAATAACAATAGATAACACAAGATACAACATATATGAAGCCATCTCGAACTCCAATCAACCATTAATATCTGACTAACCTGAAGGTAAAGTCCTGCCAGAATATCCATCGCAACAAATATTCCACACTATTAGTGGGGGACCGCGGCCTTTACCACCTAAGCCCCGCTCATCTCCATCTAGCGAATAACCCATGTCCATTAATGTGCACATCCCCCTTGTGGCGGGAACCACAAGGGGCGAATCAAGGGTGTGAAGCCATTCTCGAGATGACTCCACTCAGCCAGGGACACACCCCGTATACAAACACATTATTACTGTCACACAATCAACAATACTATACACCACACAAGACAATCAATCAACAGTACTGAATAAGAAAACCTGCCTTTAGCAATTAGCATCAACACCGCATACAACCGTACGAAGACAACGCAACCACCATAGACATCTATCAAAACAGTAGGGAAATCCTATTACTCACAAACATAACCCCAACAAACCTAAGTATGATGATGATGATGATGACGACTTGCCTATACTCGGCATTCCGGCTACAAGACCTCTACCCGACTCAAGTATCCATCCCCATGATGTCTCCAAGTGAAAAGGGATCTCAAGGTTGAAGGTGGGTGAAGGAGAGAAGTGTCATCGATTAAGTTTAGGAATAAAAGAAATGAAAAACTGATTTGGGGTATATGACTTCACGATTTATAACTTACCACTGAAACCATCGTACTCGATCGAGTATGGGACTTACTCGATCGAGTGGCCTCTACTCGATCGAGTCCCTAGACTACTCGATCGAGTATCCTACGTTAGATCGAGTTCTCCACGTTTAAAGGTCACCAAGTGCTAAGTCCGTCTGTATGAAAGGTTCCCAAGGGTCTACCATATGTCTAAGGTCAGTCAACTACTAGTCAACGGGTCCCTACGGGGTGGGTATTACAGTCTTCCCCCCTTAAAAAGAACTTCGTCCCCGAAGTTCAACTCATCATCTCCCATAACCAAAGTTGTATGCTAAGTCAAGACAACTAACACAACTTAACCTGACAAGAACTGTTATAGTCATATTCAACGTACCACTCACTTTCCATGCCGACTAATCATCATCATCTACTTTCACGAATATGACCATCACTTCCTTTTTAGCGAACAAACTTACGCCATGCAACGTCAGACATTATACACACCATATACATTCGATGCAAACAACTTACTTACTCGACCAACAACTAAGCTATTCAACATCCATTAAAAATCCAATGCATAAATTACCAACTACATTACTCAATGTCCGTTTAAATCATTCAAACAACAATTATATTGCTTAACGAATATTTAAATTACTTGAACACCAATTAAATTATACAGCAGAAATAACAATTAAATTACTAATGAAGTACTTAAAAGACGACATTTTAGGCATTTTTTCACGCGCAACATTACTCTTCCCCTCTTAAAAGGAACTTCGTCCCCGAAGTTCACCTTCAAGACGAGATATAAACATTACAATAAAATGAAAACCATTACTTAACCTTGACATTACGAGATGAACCAACACATGATAGTGTAACACCCCCATACTCCAAGTGCCTTACCAGGACCACTCAGGTATGAAGACATTACCATCTCGGTCGCCCGAGGTATGATAATCAAATAGACAAAACAGAAACAACGTTTAATTATAAAAGCTTTAGCGAAGAGTTACAATCCTCAAACCAAACTGAAAGTACAATACATTATTCCAAACTATCTGTTCTCAACTGAAATGTAAATAAATGCTAAACTACAGCGGAAGACTCTATCGTCATGTCGTGGCCATCCCAGCTATCCCAGTACTCATCTCTATACCTGTTCAATATCTGCTCACCATCCCCGAATGGATCACCGCAGGTTTACAAAACAACACCGGGGTCAGTACTAATCACACAATCAATATAGATAACAATAATAAGATAAACAGACAGCTGAACTGTCACACACACACACACACACACACACCACCAACCAACTCCCATCATCTCAATCCTGACTGTCCACTGGACCAGCCCTGCCAGTGAGGGACCGCAGCCGTTCTCACCTAAGCCCCGCTCATCATACGAGCGACAACCCTGTCCCATTAATGTGCACATCCCCTTCCGTGGCGGGTTCCACGAAGGGCGAAACTAGGGCGTGAAGTCACTCCCGCAAGTGACCCCACTCAGCCGAGAACGCATCTCGAGAACCATAGACAACCAATCACAATCACAATCACAATCACAATCATCATATCAAACAACTAACTACAGCACATCACCAATATCCCATTATGGGACTAATACTGAGTAGGAAATCCTACCTGGAAAGCACAACAAGCAGACGGTATCTACGGTTTGTATCAAAACGCCTCTTCTACGAACCCTCCTCCTATCATATCACACACATAGGCCATACATCACATACTACACATAAAAACCCCCAATTCCTAAATTAGGGTTTAACCAAACCTAATTAAACATTATAAAAACTATATTAAAAGCTTACCCTCGACGCAAGGAATCCAACGACACGAAAAACGACAAGAACCGACCGTCTGAACTCCGGGAATTGCTAAGAATGCGATTAGGAAGATGAAGTGGTTGCTTTCTCTCTTAAACAGGGTTTTAGGTTTTGCAAAAGTGATTTAAAACAATGACGGCTATGTTTAAATACCTTAATCGCATAATTAACAAAACCCGAGAAAACTCCCCGAAACCAGGCTACTCGATCGAGTACCCAAGGCTACTCGATCGAGTACCCCTTACTCTATCGAGTACCTAAGGCTACTCGATCGAGTACCCCTTACTCTATCGAGTACCTAAGGCTACTTGATAGAGTACCCCTTACTCTATCGAGTACCTAAGGCTACTTGATAGAGTACCCCCTTACTCTATCGAGTACCTAAGGCTACTTGATAGAGTACCCTCAGTCGAAACTTTTCTAAAACGCAACTTACCCTTACTCGACAGAGTAAGGCCTACTCGATAGAGTACCCCAAGACTCATAAATACGGAGTATTACAGTCTTCCCTCCTTAAAAAGAACTTCGTCCTCGAAGTTCAACCCATACTCTAAAAACAACCATACTAACTCGATCAAGACACAACAACGTGACTAAGAACTCAAAACGAAACTCCAACCCAAACATGAACTCGTAACACCAACTCCACTAACTATTCCTACCTCCACAGCATGGCTCACGATATCGTATCAACTCCATTATATCTCTCCCAACACTAACTCCATACACTACCAACTAGCTCCGTAATATCATCCACTATCAAATCCAAAATCAAGACACTCCTAGACATCAAACGGAATGTTACATTCTACCACCCTTAAAAGGAACTTCGTCCTCGAAGTTTACTCAGACTCATAACATCATCCTCCAACTGTCAACATTATATAAAATATTCTCATACTCCGAAGCATCACACTACTACAAGCACGGCCATGGCCTTTTATAAGTATTATCCACAAAACAAATCCCTCCTTTACGCTACGCTAACACTCTACTTCCAATTATATTACAACATGCACCACCATGAAACTCTCTTTTATTGCATCCTACTCCTCTTAAGACAAATGTTACGTCCTCGTAACTCACTAATACTAAATCCTTAGCTATATTATCTCATTATCCTCTTTACCACCACATGTCAAAGATAACCGTCTATAAACCAAACACTCACCATGCATATATCTAAGGCTCTCTTACTTAAACAATTCTCATACTTTAATTCACTCATCACACCACCTAACCTATACCTCAAAATCTTTAGCTTAACCCAAAACTTCAACTCTTCCACATTACCGCAACATGACATACCTCTCTATATAAACTATATAAAACTCCCATCGCCAAAAGCATAACTCACGATCCACACTTGTTACGTACACTCACACTAGATCCTCAAGTTCTTTCTTCCATTACCGTAAAACTCATACATAACTCAACATGGCATTAATTCCCCAACACCCTATACTCACTGTCTTCAACAAAGGATTATGAACCACCTGCATCTTTCGGGTCATTACCACACATGTTCTACGACTCACTTGCCATTACCATGTCTACTGAAGCCTTATCTAGAATAAGATCAAAATTACTGTAACAACCTCTCACAACCGTGTCCCATTAACAGAATATCACTATACCATGACAACAACGAAGACATATACAACACTATTCCATATCATAATCTACCCTCATTCTCAAACTTAACCTGGTAAAGAAAACATCACTGATCAAGACAACTGTCTATCTGCACAAACTGAAACTCGCAGGGAGCAACATCAAACAAAACAACAACTATATATAACTGATATGTAATGTTGAGAACTCGTATCATAATCATCTCGCCAACTCAGCCACAACCGGTGACGGCATCGCAACACCGCCACCAACAGCCACACTGCAGTGCGAAAATACCCGCATCACAACACTAAGTACCGTGCCCGGATCACCACCCGAGACACCACAACCACACCGATAGACATCACAACATACACGATCCTATAAACACTGACTCAATATGACATCTCGGACAAGAAAACTTACTCAGACTGCTTTACTAAATCACAACACAACATATTATGCGGAATAAACAGACAAGAATCTCATGAACATCATCCTTACCATTTCACGGAATACACATGTATCATGAATACATACAAGCATAACTAGTCATGCCAAAACAGTCAAATTATTACCTTTTTACACATCATTCCATTACGTTATCGTATCCAACATATATTACAGAACATTCAGATAACAACTTTATAATTATCACACCATACCACTTCTTGTGAGGTCACAACCTCACACAAACATCTATATACATCTTAGACCCATAATCACATCCAACTAGTCAATCCTGATCACGTAAGTTACCACTCGATAAAGGTTACCTGTCGCCCGAGCTTAACTCATATGCCCTCATAACATATTTTCCCATTCGCATAACCATCACCTCATGCCAAGTATAACCATACCATTACTATTCAACGATTAGCACCCGCCTCATCTAACCACATCTTATACTCTCTCACATCCATACATATCAATCCGGTCTCTACAAAATCACCCTCTTTAGGATTGCTACCTTTCTAATATACCATCACCCTTAACCACTAGTCACAAACCATAACACTACCACTGTCCGGGCATCAAACCTCTTACACTGATCTCTAAACATCACGATTTCTTTCCTATCTGTGGTTAACATCCCAAATGACGAACATCAAATCCATCAACAACATTACCTCCACATTCTTCCCAATACTATCCTTAATTGTGTCATCATCTAACTCTCCACCAAAATCTCATATCATGCAGATATTCTACCAACTTCTTACTTCCTTAATTCCTCGAAACTCATTATTAACCACGTTGTCCTGAAACTTCTGTATAACCATTAACTTACTTACTCTTGATAGTATCATACATCTCGACGATTCCTTACTTTTATGTCACCTAACTCCGGTCAACATTTTCCTAGTTTTACTCCCCTCATTCTTTTCTTTTACACTCGACAAAATCAATTAACCATTCAACTCCTTATCACTTCTACCTAACTCTTTAGTGCTCCCATTACCTTTTAATTGTTCCAAAACTCACACCTCACTATTTCACATCTATATCATCTCGCTCTTTCTTACCATGGATCTTCTCTTATTATGCTATCACTCACACTTACCACTAATCTATCCATAAAATTAACGTTCACTTGTTCAAACAATTGCATCTCCTTTGTACATCTCTAGAAATCAAAATTTATTTCATACCATTAATTGCCCACAGAAATCACACGTAGTTTCACCTCTTAATAAACCAAATCTTCCAAACTCACTCACTGTCAACAAATCCACCTCGCAACATGTCTCCATAAAGTTCACTATATGCCACTCTTCTCAAGCCCTTTTAAACGAACTTTCACTGTGTATATTCTTAACCCACACGACTCCTAACCATCTCACTCCATAATTCTATACACATCTCAAGTTGCCACTATTCAAACCTTCCTTTCAATCTTTTCATTCTCACGTTCCTTAGACCCACATCATCCCTTACCCACTTTCACTTACTTTTACATCACTCAATTTCGCGAATAAATCACTCACCACGTCTCACCAAAACTTGCACCATGCCTAAATCAGCTCATCAATATTCTTTTTCTTTTTCCACTTCTCAGCACAACCACATATAGCTCATCTCCTCCCACCAAACTCATACTCACCATAAGGTGCCACTCACCACCCCATAAGATTGGGTAACTTACGTATCAAGACCAACTTACATGTAAAACAATGCATAAAGAAGTAAAATAACAACTTTGAATTAAACATAATATGCAATGAATGTCAAAACATAAGCATATGAACCCAAAACAGGGTTCACTAGATCGAGTACCGGCCACTCGATCGAGTAAGGGACTTACTCGATCGAGTAGGTGAAGATCAGAAGCACGTAAAACAAATCACCAGGGCTACTCGATCGAGTAGCTAAGGTACTCGATCGAGTGCCCCCTTACTCGATCGAGTATCCTAGTTACTCGATCGAGTACCCCAATTCTCAGCACTGTCCAGTTTTCGTAAAACAGTCATAACTCACTCATTACTTGGTCGATTTGGGCGTGTGACCTATCGTTAGAATCGTAAAAGAAAAACCCATCACCTCCAATTGGAATCACATCAAAATCATTTATGCATCTCAAGTTATAACAGTTTAAAAACAACCTCTTTATAATCGAAAAACACAACTATTGATTTTTACTTCCCAAACGACGTAAACAACCACCACGTAGACAAAACGACTCAGTACTCATAAAACCAGTATTGCTAATCATATGTTACTATGTTCAAAGCCAAGCATCAACATTCATCATGCACATATATTATTTAACTTGTCAATCACGATTTACCCACATGCTCTTATTTTATAACTTCACGTACACAATAACATAATATACGACATGAAATCCCCTATTCACATGTTACTAACATAGCAAAAGTAGAAAATCCACTTCCATCACATAAACATGTCCTCCACATGAATTTCATATTCTCATGCAATTCCTTAACTCATCTTTTCAACCAATTCAAAACAACATTATAAACCAACCGTCTTGCAATTCATGTATTCAATCAATGACAATTATAATCATATAATCATTATCCTTCACTACACATCTCACATCCTCCACATGTATACATCCATCAATTCATACAGCATACTACTACATAGATACACACAGCACACAATAAGCACATAACGATCCCGACACATATCCCATGGTGACCGGTTCAAAATTGTAGGGCGAGTTCGCGACTTTAGGACGTCTCCCAAGTCTTTGCATTAGCTCCTACAACCTTTACCCCGGGTTCTTTTTAATTGACTCCCTAGATTCTTTAGGTTCATTGGTTACAGGTTTCAGGATCGTCGCTCTGATACCATTTGTAACACCCCCATACTCCAAGTGCCTTACCAGGACCACTCAGGTATGAAGACATTACCATCTCGGTCGCCCGAGGTATGATAATCAAATAGACAAAACAGAAACAACGTTTAATTATAAAAGCTTTAGCGAAGAGTTACAATCCTCAAACCAAACTGAAAGTACAATACATTATTCCAAACTATCTGTTCTCAACTGAAATGTAAATAAATGCTAAACTACAGCGGAAGACTCTATCGTCATGTCGTGGCCATCCCAGCTATCCCAGTACTCATCTCTATACCTGTTCAATATCTGCTCACCATCCCGAATGGATCACCGCAGGTTTACAAAACAACGGGGTCGTACTAATCACACAATCAATATAGATAACAATAATAAGATAACAGACATTTACTGAATCACACACACACACACACACACACCACCAACCAACTCCCATCATCTCAATCCCGATGTCCCTTTGGACCGACCACCGCCGATGGGGGACCGCAGCCGTTCTCACCTAAGCCCCGCTCATCATACGAGCGACAACCCTGTCCCATTAATGTGCACATCCCCTTCCGTGGCGGGTTCCACGAAGGGCGAAACTAGGGCGTGAAGTCACTCCCGCAAGTGACCCCACTCAGCCGAGAACGCATCTCGAGAACCATAGACAACCAATCACAATCACAATCACAATCACAATCATCATATCAAACAACTAACTACAGCACATCACCAATATCCCATTATGGGACTAATACTGAGTAGGAAATCCTACCTGGAAAGCACAACAAGCAGACGGTATCTACAGCTGTATCAAAACGCCTCTTCTACGAACCCTCCTCCTATCATATCACACACATAGGCCATACATCACATACTACACATAAAAACCCCCAATTCCTAAATTAGGGTTTAACCAAACCTAATTAAACATTATAAAAACTATATTAAAAGCTTACCCTCGACGCAAGGAATCCAACGACACGAAAAACGACAAGAACCGACCGTCTGAACTCCGTGAATTGCTAAGAATGCGATTAGGAAGATGAAGTGGTTGCTTTCTCTCTTAAACAGGGTTTTAGGTTTTGCAAAAGTGATTTAAAACAATGACGGCTATGTTTAAATACCTTAATCGCATAATTAACAAAACCCGAGAAAACTCCCCGTAAAACCGGCTACTCGATCGAGTACCCAAGGCTACTCGATCGAGTACCCCCTTACTCTATCGAGTACCCAAGGCTACTCGATCGAGTACCCCCTTACTCTATCGAGTACCTAAGGCTACTTGATAGAGTACCCCCTTACTCTATCGAGTACCTAAGGCTACTTGATAGAGTACCCCCTTACTCTATCGAGTACCTAAGGCTACTTGATAGAGTACCCCCTTACTCTATCGAGTACCTAAGGCTACTTGATAGAGTACCCTACAGGTATGAAGACATTACCATCTCGGTCGCCCGAGGTATGATAATCAAATAGACAAAACAGAAACAACGTTTAATTATAAAAGCTTTAGCGAAGAGTTACAATCCTCAAACCAAACTGAAAGTACAATACATTATTCCAAACTATCTCATTTCTCAATGAAATGTAAATAAATGCTAAACTACAGCGGAAGACTCTATCGTCATGTCGTGGCCATCCCGGCTATCCCAGTACTCATCTCTATACTGTTCAATATCTCGCTCACCATCCCCGAATGGATCACCGCAGTTTACAAAACAACAGGGGTCGACTAATCACACAATCAATATAGATAACAATAATAAGATAAACAGACAGCTGAACTGTCACACACACACACACACACCACCAACCAACTCCCATCATCTCAATCCTGACTGTCCACTGGACCAGCCCTGCCAGTGGGGGACCGCAGCCGTTCTCACCTAAGCCCCGCTCATCATACGAGCGACAACCCTGTCCCATTAATGTGCACATCCCCTTCCGTGGCGGGTTCCACGAAGGGCGAAACTAGGGCGTGAAGTCACTCCCGCAAGTGACCCCACTCAGCCGAGAACGCATCTCGAGAACCATAGACAACCAATCACAATCACAATCACAATCACAATCACAATCACAATCACAATCATCATATCAAACAACTAACTACAGCACATCACCAATATCCCATTATGGGACTAATACTGAGTAGGAAATCCTACCTGGAAAGCACAACAAGCAGACGGTATCTACAGCTGTATCAAAACGCCTCTTCTACGAACCCTCCTCCTATCATATCACACACATAGGCCATACATCACATACTACACATAAAAACCCCCAATTCCTAAATTAGGGTTTAACCAAACCTAATTAAACATTATAAAAACTATATTAAAAGCTTACCCTCGACGCAAGGAATCCAACGACACGAAAAACGACAAGAACCGACCGTCTGAACTCCGGGAATTGCTAAGAATGCGATTAGGAAGATGAAGTGGTTGCTTTCTCTCTTAAACAGGGTTTTAGGTTTTGCAAAAGTGATTTAAAACAATGACGGCTATGTTTAAATACCTTAATCGCATAATTAACAAAACCCGAGAAAACTCCCCGTAAAACCGGCTACTCGATCGAGTACCCAAGGCTACTCGATCGAGTACCCCCTTACTCTATCGAGTACCCAAGGCTACTCGATCGAGTACCCCCTTACTCTATCGAGTACCTAAGGCTACTTGATAGAGTACCCCCTTACTCTATCGAGTACCTAAGGCTACTTGATAGAGTACCCCCTTACTCTATCGAGTACCTAAGGCTACTTGATAGAGTACCCCCTTACTCTATCGAGTACCTAAGGCTACTTGATAGAGTACCCTACAGGTCAGAAACTTTTCTAAAACGCAACTTACCCTTACTCGACAGAGTAAGGCCTACTCGATAGAGTACCCCAAGACTCATAAATACGGAGTATTACAGATAGAACCAACAATTACGATCTAACCCTCTTTGACATTACTTGTATAACATGTATTCATGTGGGTACATCTAATGAAAATAACACAAAAAATGCTTAAAGTATGCGCAGCAATATCAAGCCAATATATGTGAAAATTAGAATAATTGTTTATGTGACATTATGAAAACATGATTACTCGACATAACTATCTTGAAACTATTACCAACAATTATATAAGCTCAATAACCGTTTAGAATGATACTTAAGGAATTTAGTAACCACATAGGATGAAAACTAGTGTATTGGCGCCGTTGCCGGGGAGGCAGCGTTGTTTTATCTGTTTTTATTTAGTTTATTTCTTGTCTCAAGGAGCTTCGGTTCCTTGAGACCGTTCTCATGTCGTTCCTTCTGAGATTTCTGCAGGGAGAAGACGAGATTTTTGGTGCTTATTTAGCCAGGTTTCTGGAGTGGCTCGAACCCAGACGGGGAATTCATCTTTGGACTCCAACTATCTTTGGACTATCATCCATGGAGTGAATGACCCTACGCGAGCATAACTTGAATCTATTGGTAAGTGGGATTTCGAAGGAGTCCCCGTGAATGAGGTATTAGAATTTTTTTGATTGGTTTGCTGCTGAAACTCGTAAACCTGACTTTTCTCTTCATGTTAACTTGAATGAGGGGGTGGGTGAGACCTTAGAAACCAATCTAGGAAATGCTGACGGAGACATAGAGGAGACCACTAGCGTGGTTGGCAATCCTTTTTATGAGGATAGTCAACAACCCCTTTATGATTCTTACACAGATAGTGAGGATGATTTAGAGGCTCTCTTTGAGAATCTCCATCTTGACGAGTCTAGCGATGCGGAGAGTGAGGAGGTAGATTTAGACAGTCTTGAGGTCAAATGGGATACTTATGATGATATAGATGATGAGCCTATTTTAGGAGACCCCATTGACCCATTTGACTTTACATCCCCATGCATTTGGGATGATTATCCACCTTCACCTTTAGCTGACCAGACTCCTTCACCTCACAGTTCTTACCCGTCTGAGCATTTAAACTCTACTCGCATTGTTTTTGGGTTGAATGCTGTTGAGCTCTCTTGTTCTCCACCTGCGGTTAATTTGAGCTTTTATATTCCGCCCTTAGCTGGAGGGCAGAATTATTTTGTGAATGATTTTGGGAGCTGTCATAGGAAATTCATTACGCTTAAACGATTTTGCATTTCAATTTCCTATGCTACTACTGTCTTATGGTGCTACTTACAGTTTTGTGTAGCACATGCGCAGCTATTTGACAGGTTGCTGCAAGCTTTGATCTGCTTTGATTGGGTTCAATTAGAGTAGTTGGCTGAAAAAGAGGTCGAGCGGGACTTGACTGAAACCTGCGCTAGCCGGGAGGCAACCCGGAGTGTGTTTCTTGTTTAGTTTAGTTTTTTTTTTCCGTCTTTAGACTTTACAATTGGGTTTAGCGCAAATTTTGGGCGCGTATTTATGTGCACTTGCAGGTATTTAGACCAAATTAACTCAATTCAATGAGTTAATTTGAAGAAGAGATCTGTTTCGTCAGGTAGGCCAATCGATCGACTGACCTAGTTGGACGATCGACTGCCATATGCAGTACAGTAGCTTCTGTTCATCGAGCACTGGTCGATCGACAGGTACCATGGGTCGACCGACCAGTATTGCTGCTGTTCCTTTTCTTCTATTTTTATTCTTTGCACGTAATTTCCGTCCCATTTTTGTTTTTCTCGGATTATGCACGGTATTGTTTGTCTTTTCAGGTACCTTATGGTAGCACTGCTGGCTACTGAAACCTCCTAGCTCACACTGGTTTGGGGAGGTTTCCTTTTGCGCTTAAAATCTTGTGAGTTTCCGAGTTCCTTTCCATGTCTTATTTAGTTATTTATCGCAAAAATCCCATTTCCCTTTTGTTTCTTTTACATGATTTTGCACAATGGGGACATTGTGTGATTTGGTTTGGGGAAGGGTTTTGCGTCGCATTTGCATTGTTTTTATTGCATTTCAGTTACACGTTTATTGCATTTCTGCTTGCATTGTATTTATTTCCTATATATACAAAAATCAAAATTCATAAAAATTGAAAAATTTCAAAAATCCAAAAAAATGCATGTTTATTTTAGCATATAGGTTGAGTCGGAACGGTAGTATTTTAATGATGACATTGCATTTTCAGCTGTTTTATGCCTAAGCCGTGCTTAATTAACATGTTATTAGTAGAATCAAATATGCATAGTTTACGAGTATTCGTTAAATTATTTGCTGAATTTGAAACTTGACTTAGATTTATGGCATACTACATCATTTTCTGAGATTTAGAGCCTTATAACTGGTGACATCCATGACCAGTTTATTTAGGATGTGAGTAGTTACTCCTTATGAGGCATGTTACATAAATATGCATAAATATGAACTTAAGCTGCTTAATACCTGTATGCATTCGGTCTGTGGTTTGTTGACATATGTGGAAGAGGTCTCCTTTATTCATTTTGCCCATAAGCTTCACATAGCCAAAAATAGCCTTTTGTCCCTTTAACTACATCCTATATTCAGCCTGCCTTTGTCAAGCTAGTAGTATTAGTCTTTGGGAGTGTTCTTATCATTTTGGTTATATTTGCTCTTATTGAGAATGTTGGTGAAATGATTGAAGGGAAAGAAAAGAAAAAAGAGAAGAAAAAAAACAGAAATAGGAATTCGAAAAAAAAGAGGATCGGTCGATCGACCGTCCCACTTGGTCTATCGACTGCTTGCTGCAGTAGCGAAAGAAAATTCAAAAAATCACATGATTGAATCATTATTAGATAGTGATTTTATTCCCATGTATTATTAATATTATTTGGGGAATTAAGTTTGTATGGAGAATGTGAGATTTGTGCTTACTGTTAGCACCGTTTCGATTGAAATCTTGAGTATGAAGTTGGAATATTTTATAGTTTGGGTTTTAGTAGTTACTAGCTTTGGAACCTCCACGAGATGGCCTATGTGTAGGGTATTGGGACCGACTTGGCCCATCTAGTTTGGTGGCGAGGCGTGGGGAATGATAGCGGCGTCTTTCATTCCTATGGAGTTGACCTAGCTATATGGGGAGATCCCACAAGCTACCCCTATGGGTGCCTTGCGCCATGGAGAGCAAGAGGAGACCCCAGCACGGGAGCGACTACTTGAGAGGGCATGTCGGGAGCTGGCACCTCAGGAGTAGGAGGAGAGGATGAGATGGAGGAGGGTCGAGATGGCAACCTCGAGGGATTTTCTTGGTTGTGTTGTTTTAGAGGACTTATGTTTACTTGTTACATTTGTTTTTATCGTACTTGTATTTATCTCGGTTTGTATCTGGCCAAAAGGCCGTATTTTGTTGGACTTTCTAAACTTGTTATGCAGGTATGTGACGCCGGGGATGAAAACCCGGAGATTAGTATACTTTCTTTGTTTAATATCGCATGTGGGAGCATTCTGACCAGCAGTTACTCGATCGAGTGCCCTCAACTCGACTGAGTACCTGCATATTACATCTTAGGGAGCATTATGTTCTATGCATACTCGATCGAGTACGCTTAACTCGATCGAGTAGCCTGACCTGAACTCGATCGAGTAACCCTAAATCGATCGAGTGTCCCTATTTGTGTTTGTAATCCGTTTTCTTGTGTTACTTGGCATCATGGGAGTACTTTGGTTATATTATATATTGTTCTCATGACTATTAGTCACGTTCTTATGCTTTATATTTCAATACATATGATATCAAGACGGTATACATGATGCGTGTCCAAAATATGATGTTTTACACCCTATTTTACACGCATTTCAGAGCTCAATTGTGTAGTTTATTCTACGATATTCCCTTTTTCCGTCTACTTTCGTGTTTTTGTGTAATATTG
This sequence comes from Silene latifolia, assembly GCF_048544455.1. Lineage (NCBI taxonomy): Eukaryota > Viridiplantae > Streptophyta > Magnoliopsida > Caryophyllales > Caryophyllaceae > Silene > Silene latifolia. The sequence goes on along the minus strand of NC_133526.1, from coordinate 48,158,813 downwards.
CAGAAATGTGAAGAATTCAGCGGAAATCGAGCCGAATCCGTCCCCGAGTATTTATCATAGGACCTGACATGAATTAGTGACTCGGGAAGCGAACTTAGTGCACATTTCAAGGCCTTAAAGATAGCAAAAGCATGGTTGCGTACAAGTTGCAAAGCTTAAACAAGCGAAGAAGTGCTTCTCGACATTGCAGCCTTATTCATATGGCTATATCTCGAGTTCTAGAGCAGATAATCGACCTATTCCATATAGAGGTGAAAGCTTATCCTCTTAGCTTTTCAACGCCGCGTAGAACACTCGATTTGACCAAGTAACGAAGAAATGGCAGCTGTTTTAAGATCGGTGCGCCTGCAGGAACCGTCAGAATGCATTACTGTAAAGCGTCTGTGGTCGATCGACTGGTCCCAGTGGTCGATCGACCACCCCTTGACTCTGACGCAAATTAAGAACGATAATTAGAAAGCCCAATTGTAATTAGGTTTTAGGTTTTTGCGTGACATCTCTATAAATAGGACCTCAAACATCAGTATTGGGGACGCATTCAGTAGGGGTTAATCCCGTCTATTGATTTTACTTTATCATTTTAGATTCAATTATAATTAGTTTAGAGTTTTCAATAAAAGCTTCCTTTTGCAATCTGATTCTTCCTGCCTTTCTTTTATTCGGTATTTCTGCTCTTTATTTCAGTATTATTTCAATTCATTCAGTAGTTAGATTGTTAGTTTAGATCCCAAACCTTTAATTCAATTGTTGCAAGTTTATAATTCAAGTAGTTTAGTTATGCCTTCGCTATTCGTTTTTATCGCTTTATTAGTCGTAGTTAGAATTAATATGCGTAGCTAGAAACCCCGTGCTAAGATGTGAGGGGACCTGCGGCGAAGACGACGCAAAATAAGTGACCTGATGTCGGCCTTTGGTCGATCGACTGGATTAGCCAGTCGATCGACTGGACCTGTTGGTCGATCGACTAGCTTAGCTGGTTGATCGGCTAACGCGCGATAGTTTAGCTTTCGTTTCAATGTTTTAATTGCAAAATTTTTACAACGAGACCGAGAGGAGAGTTGTTAAATACTTAGGAATTGACCAACCCACAGATCGAGAGATAGGGAAGGGAAATTGACTAAATTGAAACGACTAAATTTTACTAAGATCGAAAGATAGGTAAAGTTTAGGCATTATTAATCACTTTTCAGGGCGAGAGCTAGTATTAGTGAGACCTAGGGACTTGTAGCATAGGCTGAGAGGCGCTACTAGTTAAGAATGGACCGAGAGGACTTCTTATTTTCCCACCTATCGTGATTATTTAGACTTACTTAGGAACCCATCGTCGTAGCTCCAGTGAACCGACCGTCTTAGCATTCTTTTTATTATTGTTTACATCTCTTTAAATTACCTGCTTTAAATTATTTTTATTTAGTTTAGATTTATTTTATTTGCATTTAGATTAGTTTTAATTCAATTTAACCCCCCTACTCTATAGACTAAATTAAACATATGAATCTCATTTGCCTCCCTGTGGTTCGACCCTACTTACCGCTAACTTCTGTTAGTAGTAATTAGGTTTATAAATTTAACTTTGATACTAAATGACGGTTGAATTGAATTAAAACTAATATAAATGCAAATAAAATAAATCTAAACTAAATGCAAATAATTTAAAGCAGATAATTTAAAGAGATGTAAACAATAATAAAAAGAACGCTAAGACGGTCGGTTCACTGCAGCTATGACGATGGGTTCCTAAGTAAGTCTGAATAATCACGATAGGTGGGAAAATAAGAAGTCCTCTCGGTCCATTCTTAACTAGTAGCGCCTCTCAGCCTATGCTACTGGTCCCTAGGTCTCACTAATACTAGCTCTCGCCCTGAAAAGTGATTCCTAATGCCTAAACTTTACCTATCTTTCGATCTTAGTAAAATTTAGTCGTTTCAATTTAGTCAATTTCCCTTCCCTATCTCTCGATCTGTGGGTTGGTCAATTACTAAGTATTTAACAACTCTCCTCTCGGTCTCGTTGTCAAATATTGCAATTAAAACATTGAAACGAAAGCTAAACTATCGCGCGTCAGTCGATCGACCAGCTAAGCTAGTCGATCGACCAACAGGTCCAGTCAATCGACTGACTAATCCAGTCGATCGACCAAAGGCCGACATCAGGTCACTTTGATGCGTGTCTATTATATGATGTTTTACACCTCATTCTACACGCGTTTCAGAGCTCAATTAGTAGTTTATTCTACTATTTTTCCTATTTCCGTCTACTTTTGTGTTTTTGTGTGATATTGCAGAAATATGAAGATTTCAGCGGAAAATGAGCCAAATCCGTCCCTAAGTGTTTAGCATAGCATTTGACATGAAGGAAAAGCTTGAGGAATGAACTTGGCGCGCGTTTCAAGGCCTAAAGATAGCGGAAGCATGGGTGCGTACAAGTTACAAGCATTTGACAAGCAAAGAAGCACTTCACTATATTGCAGCCTGTTTAAAATGGCTATATCTCTAGTTTTAGAGCTGATAATCAAGTGATTCTAATTGGAGGTGAAAGCTTATCCTCTTAGCTTTCCAACGCCATGAGAATCGCTTTATTCCGATAAGTAACGAAGAAATGGAAGCTGTTTTAATATCGGCGCGCGCTGCAGAATTCGTCAGAATGCATTGCTGTACAGCACGTTTGGTCGATCGACTGGATACATTGGTCGAACGACCAAGTATACTGAAGCACGAGATTTATTTTTAGTCAGAAGCTACTGTTACCCCGACATTTGGTCGGTAGACTGATACATGTGGTCGATAGACCACTCCACAATCTGACGAGAAACTAAAAGACGTGATTTAAGCTCATATGTAATTAGGTTTTGGGAGAGTATTACGTGACTTTGCTATATAACGTAATACTGCTCCCCTGTATTATTCAATTCAGTATTTTTCATTAGATTAGATTAGCTTTGAGTTCCTATCACATTTATACATTAAACACATTCATTATTTTAGTTTGTTCGATAAAGTTCTTGTTTGGCTCTCGGATTTGCTTTCTTGCTATTCAATTCGGTATTTTCTTGCTCTTTATTTCCAGTACTGCTTTATTTCATTGTTAGTATTAGAATTGTGTAGTTAGAATCCCGAAACCCTAATCTCATTATCGTATTATTATTGCTTTAATTTCAATCATGTTTTCCTTTATGCTTTTTGTCAATTTATGCGTTCTTATTAGACCCATTATGCGTAGCTAAATCACCCCTTGCTAGGATGTAGGCGAACTATTAGCATAGATGGCATACGAATAGTTACCCTCGGATTAGGGCTTGGTCGACCGACTGGCTTATCTGGTCGGTCGACTGAGTCGGGTGGTCGGTCGACTGGGGTAGCCGGTCGATCGAACATCTTCGTGTCTGATTTGCTTCGTTTGACTCGTTAAGTGCAATATCTATCAATGAGACCTAGCGGAGACTTGTTAGATGCTTAGTTTTGACTAACCCGTAGATCGAAAGATAGGGAAGGACTTAAATTAACGATTTAAGACGGCTAAATTGCTAGATCGAAAGATAATGTAATTTAGGCATTAGGATCACTAGTCAAGAACGAAAGTTAGTATTAGTGACACCTAGGGTCTAATAGCATAGACCGAGAGGGGCTATTAGTTGACTTGGACCGAGAGGACTTGTCATACCCATCACTCACGACTGTATTTCGAGACTTACCTAGACTTTTGTGCCATCGTAGCTATAGTGACCCGATCATCCTAGCTCCTTTCTATTATTTGTTTACCCCATTTTATTATTTGCTTGTTTTTATTTGTTTATTTATTTCATTTGCATTTAGACTTAGACAAAATCCAAACCCCCTCAAATTGTTACCCTAAGACTAGAATATTAAACAATAGAAACTCCCCCGCCTCTCTGTGGTTCGACCCTGTTACTACTAGCTTCTGTTAGTTTTAATAGGTATTATAAATATTATTTTTGGTGCACACAACGACAGGCATCACACTTATTCTGCGTCGTCTTCGCCGCAGGTCCCCTCACATCTTAGCACGGGGTTTCTAGCTACGCATATTAATTCTAACTACGACTAATAAAGCGATAAAAACGAATAGCGAAGGCATAACTAAACTACTTGAATTATAAACTTGCAACAATTGAATTAAAGGTTTGAGATCTAAACTAACAATCTAACTACTGAATGAATTGAAATAATACTGAAATAAAGAGCAGAAATACCGAATAAAAGAAAGACAGGAAGAATCAGATTGCAAAAGGAAGCTTTTATTGAAAACTCTAAACTAATTATAATTGAATCTAAAACGATAAAGTCAAATCAATAGACGGGATTAACCCCTACTGTATGCGTCCCCAATACTGATGTTCAAGGTCCTATTTATAGAGATGTCACGCAAAAACCTAAAAAATAATTATAATTGGGCTTTCTAATTCTCGTTCTTAATTTGCGTCAGAGTCGAGGGGTGGTCGATCGACCACTGGGACCAGTCGATCGACCACAGGCGCTTTACAGTAATGCATTCTGACGATTCCTGCAGCGCGCACCGATCTTAAAACAGCTGCCATTTCTTCGTTACTTGAAAAAATCAGGAGTTCTATGCGGCGTTAGAAAGCTAAGAGGATAAGCTTTCACCTCCAAGTGGAATCAGTCGATTATCTGCTCTAGAACTCGAGATATAGCCATCTGAATAAGGCTGCAATGTCGAGAAGCACTTCTTCGCTTGTTTAAGCTTTGCAACTTGTACGCAACCATGCTTTTGCTATCTTTTAGGCCCTGAAACGCGCACCAAGTTCGCTTCCCGAGTCACTACTTCATATCAGGTCCTATGATAAATACTCGGGGACGGATTCGGGTCGATTTCCGCTGAATTCTTCACATTTCTGCAATATTACACAAAAACACGAAAGTAAACGGAAAAAGGGAATATCGTAGAATAAACTACACAATTGAGCTCTGAAATGCGTGTAAAATAGGGTGTAAAACATCATATTTTGGACACGCATCATGTATACCGTCTTGATATCATATGTATTGAAATATAAAGCATAAGAACGTGACTAATAGTCATGAGAACAATATATAATATAACCAAAGTACTACCATGATGCCAAGTAACAGAAGAAAACGGATTACAAACACAAACAGGGGCACTCGATCGAGTTAGGGTTACTCGATCGAGTTCAGTTCAGGCTACTCGATCGAGTTAAGCGTACTCGATCGAGTATGCATAGAACAGAATGCTCCCTAAGATGTCATATGCAGGTACTCGGTCGAGTTGAGAGAACTCGATCGAGTAACTGCTGGTCGGAATGCTCCCACATGCGATATTAAGCAAAGAAAGTATACTAATCTCCGGGGTTTCATCCCCGACGTCACATACATCCATAACAAGTTTAGAAAGTCCAACAAAATACAGCCTTATGGCCAGATACAAACCGAGATAAATCCAAGTACGATAAAAACAAATGTAACAAGTAAACATAAGTCCTCTAAAACAACACAACCAAGAAAATCCCTCGAGGTTGCCACCTCGACCCTCCTCCATCTCATCCTCTCCACCTACTCCTGAGGTTCCAGCTCCCGACATGCCCTCTCAAGTAGTCGCTCCCGTGCTGGGGTCTCCTCTTGCTCTCCATGGTGCAAGGCACCCATAGGGGTAGCTCGTGGGATCTCCCCATGTAGCGAGGTCAACTCCATAGGAATGAAAGACGCCGCTAACATTCCCCACGCCTCGCCACCAAACTAGATGGGCCAAGTCGGTCCCAATACCCTATACATAGGCCATCTCGTGGAGGTTCCAAAGCACTAAGGCGTTGGACACTCTCTCTGTCAGCTCGCTAAACTGCATCTAAGGGCTGAAAGAAGACGGGTAGCTGGGATACTGGTACTGGAGCGGTCCAGGCTGCACAGTATGGGACTCTCCAACCACCTCTCTCCCTCTCCTGGGGCCTCTCCCTACCATGGGCACCTGGTCCTCTGCCCTAGCGTGGTCTGTTGCGACCGGCTCAGGCATCTCCTCGAGGAGGTCGTTTATGATCAGGTAGGTATGCTCGGGGAGGTCACTCTCATCCAACTCCTACCTCTCACCCTCCAAGCTAACCCACCATAACCCATTACCCAACACTCTCAACCACTTCTAGGAGATGAAGTAAGCCCTGTCCAAAGTCGGAACAACCGCAACCAACGGTTTGAGAGCCGAAGAGGCCTCAAAACAAGTCAAGCTCTCTGCTAGGCGGCTGGCGACAACACCACAACTAAGGTAACGGGTCGAAGACTTGGCCATCAAGGCCAAACTGGCACACACTATGGCCGGGGCACTGTAAGCAACGCGCTCCTGTCGGGTGGGGTTCAGGTAAGCAACCAATAACATCACCTCATGTGAGTTAAGTTTACTTAAATCTTTCCTACCATAGAGCAGACAGGTCAGGGCTCGGAGAAAGATCTTCAAAGTGCTGAATGTCATTAATCAGCATGTTACTCGAAGTAGGGGCGGATCTACCAGTGAACAAGGGCATGTAGCCACTGGCACCATACTCAGTTGGGACATCTCTGAGATATCCCTTCTTGGCCAATGAAAGCCTCAGGTGATCGGCGAACTAGCCAAGGGTCAGATAGAAACTAGTGGTCATAAACCGAAAACCTACCATCTTCTCCGCCACATCATAAGTGAAGGCACTCATGAATTCTAGGGTCAAAAAGGTATAAGAGTGTTTCCTCAAGTGGTACAACCCCTCCAAACCCAGTGTCTCAAAGATATGTCGGACATCAACTTCTATTTTCAACTCATCCAACACACTCGTGTCTATGCACCTAGTGGGTCTCATGGGGCGACTCAACAACTTTACAAAAGCGTCTCTTTGCTTAAAATCAGCAAAGATTATCGTAGGGTATCCAGGAACGGGTGGAATAACGGGTCCCTGACTTCCTTCCCCTACCTCTGGCTCGGCGGCGCGTGACCTCTTGCTCTTTCGGGTTGTAGTAGTAGTTTGCGGCATCTGTTTCAACATAGTTTAGCCACACATCGGGTTTTTAGAAATTCAAGATAGAACTTTCAAATACTTTATATACAATGATGATGGTTAAGATAAATTCCTTGTCAAAGTATGTAAAGTTTTGAAACAAAACACGATTTTGCCAATTCCTCTTATCTTTCACAATCCATAAAAGATGGTTTAAAAGTTTCAAAATATGAAGTTTAAACAAGCTATAGAAGCAACTGGACTGAATGTCTACCAAAACAAGCTTAATAAGTCGGTCATGGTAGAGAAATTTGGGGTCAAAAATTCAGATTTGTGCTCTTTTAAGACGGAGTTTTAAGACGAAAATTTTGATCAAAATGACCAAAATCAAGCACCAAATATGATACTACTAAAATCCCTTATCCTTTTTCAACACTTTAAGTTGAATTTGATGAAAAAAAATCGAAGTTTGGGGTAAACCCTAGAAAAATCCGAGTTGAACATAGTTGCTAATTAGGTTTAATTTTGCAATTCCTAACATCAATAACAACGATTCAAGGTAATTCCTATCAAAATACAACAATTAAATTACAAGATTTGGGTATAAAACCGAAATTTCAGAAAATCCAACACAATTACATGCCTCAAATTGATTTAAAACCAAAGGAAAGAGTAGATGTTCACCTTGAATAAGTGTGTAAACGGATTTGGTGGATGAACTTAGGAAGATGCGGAAGAATCAAGCACAAAATCACTAAGGTTTTGCAAAGGAAAAGAGTTTAGGGAGAAAATTAGGTTTTGAATGAGTAATAAGAAGTAAAAGAATGAAAAGAGTTGAGGTTTATAAGCCTCGAAATTTTTTAAAGGATCCCGTGTTATTGTAGCAGCGGTACTCGATCGAGTATCTGAGGTACTCGATCGAGTAGCCTCTACTCGATTGAGTTGAGGTTGCTCGGTCGAGTTTTGACGCTGGCAGAATTAGCATTTATTCTTTTTTTGATCAAACTCGATCAAGTGACCTTCTTACTCTGTCGAGTTGTCCGTCGTACTCGGTCGAGTAAGTCAAAACAAGCGACAAAAGATTACGAATCCGATTAGTCGTTCCTGCAAAATAACAATTCGTTTGGAGTCTAAGGCATACTTAGAACTCGTCACTGATTATTTTTATACCATCACTATCGATTAACATTACTTTGCATATAACACATCTACCGTGATCAAAACATTATAATTTCTGTACTACAACATTTCACATAACATACGATTCAGTTTGACTATTACGTACCTTAATTCACATAGCTGTTCAGAACATTAATGATATTCTATTCATAGATATGCATGTCAAATTCAACCACACAGCATATTCATACCATTTATCAAACATTACCAACTTGTAATTTAATTAAAACTTACATGTCACCACATAATCTCATGAATTCATCCAACACATCTTACTGTCCATCGACACACTTACGCATATACGACTATATAAACAGTTACACATCACATGTTCCTATCATCCACACTCATAAACATTACCTTTATACACATATATATCACACAAATTGCATATTACACACGCAGGCACACACAATTCCCGACTCAATATCCCCATTCGAAGTGGCTGGCTTAAGCATATTGGGGCCGAGATTTCGGAATAAGGGCGCCTTCTCACCCAAAATCAAGCAATTCAAGAGGCTCCCAACATACATACACCAGGTTCATTTTATTAGACTCACTATGTTCATTACGTTCATTGGTTACAGGTTCAAAAATCGTCGCTCTGATACCACTTTATAACACCCCCATCTACCAAGGAGCCTTAACAAGACCTTCCCCATCAGATAAGGGCATTACCATCTCGGTTACCCGAGGAATAATAATTATTATAACATCAATAACAGAACTATTACAATTGATTACATACTTTAACTCAAAATAAAAGGAACCTACAACTGATAAAACATCAACTACGGTGATACTATCTATGCCACAACTCAGTGATAGACTCGTCACTCTAAAGCACCCAACTAAGCTCCACATATCAATACCTGCTAAGACTAATTGCTCACCATAATGGATCACGGCAGACACATAACAAGAAGAAAGACAAACAATACCACACAAGGTCAGTAGCTGAAGAACAACAGATAACACAAGATACAACATATATGCAGTCATCTCCAACTCCAATCAACCATCAATATCTGACTAACCCAAAGGTAAAGTCCTGCCAGAATATCCATCGCAACAGATATTACACACCGCTAGTGCGGGACCATAGCCTTTCCCACCTAAGCCCCGTTCATCTCCATCGAGCGAATAACCCATGTCCATTAATGTGCACATCCCCTTGTGGCGGGAACCACAAGGGGCGAATCAAGGGCGTGAAGCCATTCCTGAGATGACTCCACTCAGCCAGGGACGCACCCCGTATACAAACACATTATTACTGTCACACAATAACCAATACTATTCACCACATAAGACAATCAATCAACATTACTCAGTAGGAAAACCTACCTTTAGCAATCAACATCAACACCGCATACAACCGCACAAAGACAACGCAACCACCATAGATACCTATCAAAACAGTAGGGAAAACCAATTACTCACAAACATAACCACAACAAACTTAAGTATGATGATGATGATGACAACTTACTTATACTCAGCATTCCGGCGATAAGACCGCTACCCGACTCAAGTATCCATCCCCATGGTGTCTCCATGTGAAAAGGTATCTCAAGGTTAAAGGTGGGTGAAGGAGAGAAGTGTCGTCGATTAGTTTTAGGAAGAAAAGAAATGAAAAACTGATTTGGGGTTTACGACTTCACGATTTATAACTTACCGCTGAAACAATCGTACTCGATCGAGTATGGAACTTACTCGATCGAGTGGCCTCTACTCGATCGAGCCCCTAGACTACTTGATCTAGTATCCTACGCTAGATTGAGTTCTCCACGTTTAAAAGTCACCAAGTGCTAAGTCCGTCTGTATGAAAGGTTCCCAAGGGTCTACCATATGTCTAAGGTCAGTCAACTACTAGTCAACGGGTCCCTAACGGGGCGGGTATTACAATTAAGCATGACATGTCTCCTGTTTGCATCTTAGTATGTGTTGAAGATATTATTGTGATAGGTCCGCGTCCCGAGGTTGTGTCTCCTTTTATCTCCTCTCTTGCTTGAAGGTGTGTCATCAAGGACCTTGGGTCTCTTGGTTACATTCTTGGTGTTGAAATTCGGCCTACTCCTCGTGGTTATTTTTCAGTCAACGCTGCCATGTTCTTCATTTTTTCACTCGGGCTCACATGCTAGATTCAAAACCGGTTTCCACTCCTATGGACTCCTCTTCTCCAGCTGCTTGCTACTGATGGTGAGACTCTTGATGAGCTCATCTCGTTCCGTACTCTCGTTGGTGGTCTTCAGTATCTATCTCTTACAAGGCCTAACCTTGCATTCATTGTTACTAAACTTTCTCAGTTTATGCATCACCCTACCTCTGTTCATTAGGTTACTCTTAAACGTGTCTTTCGGTATCTCTCTGGCACACTTGACACAGGTATTACAATTTTTTGTCACTCCCCTTTAACTCTTCATGCCTTTTCCATCTCTGATTTGGTGCGGCTGATCGCAATGTTTATGTGTCCACTGGTGCTTACGATGTGTTTCTCGGTTGAAATGCCCTCTCTTGGAGCACCAAGAAGCAACGTTCTTTCTCATGCTCCTCTACTGAGGCTGAGTATCGTTCTGTGGCCAACACCTCGACCAAAATTAGTAGGCTTAGTAATATGATTCGGGAACTTCGTATAGAGCTCTCTGGTACTTACCCCGACTATCTATTGTGACAATAATGGTATCGCTGCGCTCAGTGCCAATCCTGTTTTTCACTCCCGAATGAAGCGTCTGGCTATTGATTTTAATTTCATTTGTGAGCAAGTTCAGCCTGGTTCCGTTCGTGTCACTACAGTTCACAAGGACGAGCAACTTGCTGACGTCTTAGTCAAGCTGCTTCCACGACCGCGTTTTGAAATATTGCTACTCAAGCTTGACCTTACGCACAGCTCGTTTAGCTTGCGGGCCGGGGGCATGTTAAGGAATAATTGTCGTATTATTTGCATATATTATTTTCTTGTGCTTTCCATATTGTATCTTATATAATGTTTTGTAACCTCCTTAGTTTCCTCCTAGAGTTTTATTCTTAGTGATTAGATTTACCGTGACTTCATACATTAGGTTTGTATATGTATACTCATTCATATTGTTAATATAATCATAACTTTTTAACTCAAACAACCTCTTACAATGGATATGTTTTCAAATTCATTTGATTTAGTAGGAGAAAAGGCAACACGAAGATATGTAAATAATTAGTTTTATCTTCAATGGTACGATTTGCGATCGTTGGGGCCTTGGTTGGAAAGGGAAAACGCAAACAAAAAACACCTTATAGACACTTAATCCATAAATATAGGAAATATATATAATGGTCACCTTCATCTATCATGGTGATATTTTTTACACCAACTTATATTAAGGGTAAGAAAATACATTTTTAACACACGCAACTAGGCAAGTGATCGACATGATCGTAGTATTCTCTTAGGTTTGTATTTTAATATCACACTATGATAACAAAATAATAATTTCTGATGCATGTTATTTCATTTAATCTCATAAATATACACAATGTAATCTCCAATACTAAAAAAATAGTCAAGATTATAGGATTCATTTCATTAATTAATTAACTTATTTTATTGATGAGACATACAAAAAAAACTCCATTAGGCTTGTATTTGTATAGTTGTTCATATTCTTAATATAATCATCACTTTTCAACTCACACCTCTTACAATAGATACGTTTTCAAATTCATTTGATTTATTAGGAGAAAAGGCAACAAAACGACATGTAAAATAAGTTGTGTTTTCGGTGCTACGAATTACGATCGTTGGGACCTTGATTGCAAGGGGAAAACTCAAACAACAACAAAAAAAAAAATTTATAGACACTTAGTCCATAAATATAGGAAACATATGTGTATAGATTCGGGATCCTATGAGAACCACCAAGATAATGAGAACTGTGAGAACCACTCATAACCCTTAGATCTAAGACGAATTGGACGGATTTGATAAACTCTTCTAATTCATCAAACATACGATCTCCCAACCACCAACCCCTGTAACTCAATTCATTTATACAACTTTCCTTTCTCACTAATTCTTCGCCCCATTTCGATTATCAAGCTGTCTACGACGATCAACCACCATTGCTATAATTTTGAGCACATTATTGGGCCATCTTCAAGCTTACTCTGTACATCAGACTTCAACTTTGCTTCCTTCTTCGTTCTCACTGATTTCATCATCGATTTTATGATTTCGAGCAAATTACAATTTAGGTAATTCAATTTCCCCAATTTATTTCTTATTCCTCAATTTTTATGAGCAAATTAGTTGATTAGGGTTGCATTCCTGATTTTATTTTTCTTTTTTATTGAAGAATGACGCCTCTTCCGAAGCTCCGTTCATCGTTGCACACAAAACACACTCTCAAGAATCTCAAATCGATATGTCACTGAACGTCTCCTAGTTTCCATTGGTATCTACAATGAAGGAACATCGTATAATCTCTCTTTCAATTACCTTTAATTTTCTTCAAATAAATTTTATTTGCTAATGTTCTATTAAGGTGTAGGTTCAGTATGATTGTTCTTTTATTTTATTTTCTTGTTTATAAGTTTTGCTGGAGTGAATTTCCATAATTATGATGCTTACCAAAGCTTGAATTAGATCTATTTGCAGTTTATTTAAGAGGAAATGAATTTTGATTGATAAAATTTTGGTGTGGTCAGGTTGTGGATGTCGGTTGATGTTCCAGTTTCGTTTAATGTTATCAGTTGATCGCATTAGAAAACGAAAGAGAAATATATAAAGGAGAAACAGTTGTTAGCAACAGAGGTATTAGATTCTTTCTCTATTTATTCACCTTCATCTCAATCACAATCATATATCTCAATGTTTATACCAGTTCGTTTCTATAACGCTAATTCATATTGCATGATCCTTTTTTAGTAATTCTCATTTAATTGAAGCAAACAATCGTCTTTGTCTCGTTGACAACAACCTCCTTGATTTGTAGCAGTCCGATAAATCGTTCTTGTTTCGCCTTCATTTGTTGCAGTATTTTGGATTTCAGTAAGTAAGTTACATTTTATGGATATGAATTTTTATGAAGGAGTTATTGTCTAAGACCACCTAAACAAGACCTACTCCCTCATTTGTGCTTACCTCAAACAGTTTTCAAATGAAGCAATTTGAGCTTACTCTTTAACAATGAGCTACTGATAATTTCATGTTCAAAAGTTGTTTTAAGTGTTTGGACAATGAACTAAATCTCGGAAACTGAGGCATTGACGACTGGAGTTTGTTACATCATTATGCATCAACTTTTTATGATATTATGTCAATGTAGTATAGCAAACAGGAGCATTCATTTCTATGAATTTTCTGCAGGTTTTGTCTCTTTTACTCTTCTACTACTCTTTGTTGGGTGTAGTGCTAGACCCATATATTTTGGTATCATGGATTCTCACAATTGTGTCTACTTTACATGATTTAACTGTTATGTAACTTCTTATACTGTTAGAGTTGATCAAGTTATTACTACTTATAGTCTGCTAGGTACACACTTCACAATAAGGAAAAGTGAAAATATTTTGAGGTATATGGACTATAATAACTTGCAAATCGTTTAGTACTGCTGGTGGAATTTTAGTTTCAGGCCAATTACTCATAATCTCAATGGCTGGTGAATGACAAGGAACGTTCATGTTATAAGTTGTTAACTTCAGCGAGAAATGTATCCGGATGTATTCTATATGTGCATGAAATAAGGTTCTATATGCATAAAATAAGGTTCTATGTGCATGAAATAAGTTTTAAATGGGCATGAAATAAAATTATATGCGCATGAAATAAGGTTCTATGTGCATGAAATAAGGTTCTATGTGCATGAAATAAGATTCTTCGGTTGCATTAGTTGGTTATATTATGATACTAATTACTATTGCTTAAGGACGTAAATTTTATATGGGCATGTAATAAGATTATATGTGCATGAAATAAGGTTCTATGTGCATGAAATAAGGTTCTATGTGCATTAAAAAATTCTCCAGTTGAATCAGTTGGTTATATTATGATACTAATTACTTTTGGTTAAGGACATTAATTTTAAATGTGCATGAAATAAAGTTCTATATGCATGAAATACGATTCTATGTGCATTAAATAAGGGAAATGATTGTGGGGGAGATTTAATGGATTGACCGGCCTTTTTGCGTAACTACAAGGCATTTTAGTGTATCTATTACTTATCTTACTAATATACAAGAAAAATTTCAGTGTACTTTGGTCATTTATTTCAGACTCTTATTTGTTTACCGTATTTTAAAGGCTATTAGCTCAATGGTAGAGCAATGTGCAAATTTTGCACAAAGATATGGGTTCGAGTCCCATATAGCCTATTAAATCGTAAATCCATTGATTGGAATGTGTAATGTTGCGAGCAATACAGTAAAATTATTTAGGAGGCCATAATCATATTCGGGCAATGGCGTGCAGACCATGATACGTCTCAAGCGAGCAACAACAATGGCAATGAGCAAGTGGAATAGATTTGCAATGATCAGAAGTTCAATACAAGCATTTCAAAGACTAGCATATATACCAAAACTATTATTATTATCATACATGCAATTATGCAAATAGGATTACCAACTACACTATTTTTCATTATTTAGAGTAAAAAAAAGGTTTGGTATTTCATAGCCAATATGGGAATCGAACCCACATCTTGTGCATTGCACAATGCTCTCCCATTTGAGCTAATTGACTTTCAAAATAAGTAAACGTAAATATTCATAATCTAGAAACTGTAATGACTATATCAAAGATAATATAAACTGCTAATTTTTTTCTTTTAAATGAAATAGTTTCCTCGTTTTTCTTGGGTGAGGGAGAAAGGAACAATTAACTGAAACTGGAAATATGAAAATTTTGATGGGAGACGAAAAAATAAAGGACAACTTTTCTTAGATAATGACTTGTGATGAAACACAAGCTGTAAGCCTCACCGAACCTTTCCCATAAGCAACTGGTATGCCAACTGTTTCAACCAGCCTATTGTCTTCCAGCTTTAGCAGTAGCTGCAACAACAAAAAGAAGATGCTAGGGTATTGAGGGATATCCTAACTAAATCAACGAATATACTAGGAACAATACAACTTTTACTGCCATGAGTGAATTGCTGAAGGACTATAGATGGTATAGATGCTCCATATGTGTGTGACATTAGACATAAACAGATTATCATGGGGTTATACACTTATGCTAAATATAGTTGGCAATGGCTAGAATAAGGGACAAACAGTAAACATTGTTTTTGGCTTGAGCTTGACTAGAGAAGAGATAATATAACGAAATAGCTAATTTTGAATAGCATGAGAAAGTCTCATAGTATGATGATACCGTCGTCAGGTACCAAAAATAAATACCTAAGTTACTACTAACAGAAGTCAGCGGTAAGTAGGGTCGATCTCCACAGGGAGGCAAAAATGAGATTTATCTGTCTAATTTTAGTCTATGAGTAACGGGTCACAATGTGGGGGTTTGAAATGATTTTCTAAACTAATAAGAATAAGGAAAAGAGAATAAGAGAAGGGGATTAACCAGACAGAGAAAAACAGCTAAGACAAACGGTTCACCATAATCATCCGGTCAAGTAATCTAGGTCTCAGGTCAATGCAAATACGGTCTAAGGGGTAACGAACGTCACCTTTCGGTCCTTAATTCACCCTAAAAAGTAAACAGCTTAACTTTCGCCCTCACTACAATACTCTATTGTTCGCTACTAGTCTACCTTTTCCAACCTTTCGGTCCAGGTCAAGGATCACTAAGAATTAAAGGTCTAATTGCGTCGACTCAATCAGACAGATACAATTAACTGCAGCATTTAACCAACAAAGACAATACCAGCATTAACCCAATAAATCGATTACTCTCCCTTCATAATTATGGATCCCCTATAGTCTTAGCAGAGGGGAATTAGCTACTCATATTGATGAAACAAATAAAGATAAATAAGCAATTAATTGAAAGAGGCATTATAAGAGAGAGAATTAACCTAAGATGCATAAATTAAATAAGAGTATAAGAGAGATTAAGAGCAAACTAATTATGAATGAGAATTAAGGGAAGAGAAAATTACAATTAATCCGGAAATAGAGAGAAAAGAAGAAGCGTCGTCCGTCCCCTCTACTGACTCCAGGGAATGAATGATTGTGCCATTAGGTCTAAACTACTCTTATTTATACTAAGTAGTATCATTCTTATTAACTAAATATAAGATAAGCATAAGATAAATCTAATTATACTCGACAATAACCTTCTCGCTGTAGCTAGTACTCGATCGAGCGATTTATCTACTCGATCGAGTACTTTTCCTGCTTTGCGCACTGAACTTCAAACGGCTGCCATTTCTTCGTTACTTGGGAAAATAGGGCGATTCCGGTGGCGTTGGAAAGCTAAGAGGACAAAATTTCATCTCCAATTGGAATCACCTGAATATCTGTTGTAGAACTTGAGATATGGCTCTCCAAAGTAGGCACTAGCAATTTGAAGTTCTTCCTTTGCTCGCCTAGCTATCTTTCTTCTTTGCGCATCCCAAACTAGCTACATTCCCGCTCCAAATTCACTCTTCCTCCGAATGCATGCTAAATGGATGGTAAAAAGGCTTGATTTCACTACTTTCTGGTTCATTCCTGCAAATAAGACAAAATAACCCAAAGTAGCATATTCGGGGCATTTCGTAGCATAAAACTACGATAAAAGCATGGAAATACGTGCATAAAATAGGCTAAAAAGACTATATAAAATGCACGTATCAAATCTCCCCAAACCAAACCTTTACTCGCCCTCGAGTAAACTCAAAACTATATGCTAATGGAACGGAAAAATAACTCAGAGCTAGCTTAACTTGTCTACTTGAACCAATTTAATGCAACAAGATTAACAGTTTAAGCTAAGCAGTCAGTACGTAAACGAATTATAAGCTGTTCAGAAATATAGCCAACCTATCGACCTTGCAAGACCAACAAAATCGGACTCTCTCGTGGTCACTCTTCTCTCATGAAGCAAAGGGTGAATGTTTATATGTAAAAGAGAGAAGAAAGGACAGTCACTCACCTAACTGCGACCTACATAGCATGCATGCAACAAAAATGAAAGACAATTCAAGTACTTATGCACACACTCCAACCAATAATGTTCGTCACAGCCGAGGGCTTACAAATAATATGGGAATAGTGAGGTTCAGATGAGAAAGGGCAAAACATGTTATGGAAATGTGGAGGTAAAGGCGTCAAGCTAGTTCCTAACAGGACCATATAAGACCGTCCCAATCTCAACTGACTGAAAAATAAACACAAGTGCCCTTCATTGGCACAAAACTCACCATCCAAATACACTATGTCCTCAAAAATATATGAATAAAACGGAGGAGGGAGACCGTCACAAGATAAAGATAAGCATATACAGTCTCGAAATACAACCAGTTCAAATTTTTTTTGATTTTGCATCTCTGGTTTTCACGTGAATCACCATGTCTTTTTTCATTTTTTTTTCTTTTCTTTTTTTTTTCTTTTATTCACGTAACATCTTTTTTTCTCTTTCTTTTCTTTCAATTCTTTTTTCTTTCTTTTTCTTTCTTTTCTCCTTCCTTTATTTCCACCAACTCCAATGAAATTCACACGGCCAAACTGCAGACGATAAAATATACCACAAAAGACAAACTAAACTAGCTTGACTAGGCAGGCTCAGTTTTTGATGTAGCTAATGGGTCAAAAAGGCAAGATTTGGCTTAAATGGAGCTAAATGGGTGAAAAATATAAGAAAAGGGGAAAATTTATAAGCACCTCCCTGCATGTGACACCGACCACAAACCCGAATGTATGCATTTGACAAGAAATCGAATGTCATAAAAGTGCAAAAATAATGAACATGCTATGCAAGGAGTACTACTCTCAATTCCTACATGAACCGGTCATGAATGTCACCAGTTATAAGGCTCTAAAAGCGAGAAATTGTAGAGTAGGTTGCCAATTTATCAGGTCAAGTCTACACGGTCAGCTATATTTGAACAAAAACTCGTAGATATGCGCAAGACTCAGCTAATAACTGTCAATAAAGTGCAAGGCTCAAGTAAAAAAAAGACAAGTTAAAGTGCAATTTCATCACGGAAATATACCGTTCCGACTCAACCTATATGCAAAAATAACAGTGAAGATTTTTTTGAATTTTTGAAATTTTTCAATTTTTATGAGATTTTTGATTTTAATAAGAATAAACAACAATGCAAACGGAAATTAAACGTGACAACAAAAATGCAATAAAGACAATATGCTGGAGACACATTGAGATATGGATGCATAACCTCCCCAAAACCAAATCGTACAATGCCCCCATTGTACCAAAACATGGAAAGGAAATGCAAACTGAAGGAGAAAGAGAGTAAATACAGAAAACTCACAGGATACGCGAAATAAGGGACCTCCCCAAACCGACCATGAAATGGGAGGTTGCTAAAGGCCCGGAAAACCGTCTCAAGAAGCTAATCTAAGTCAATCGAATGAATGGGCATCCAAAAACTGCTCGATCGAGAAGAAAGGCAGTCGATCGAGTAGTTTCTCTTTTCGCAGGTGGTCGATCGAGTAAATATTTCACTCGATCGAGTGAATATAGCAGAAAAAGCTCTCGATCGAGTACAAAAAGTACTCGATCGAGTAATCCCCAGTGCATACCTGCAAAAACGCAATAAGAACAGCCCGCAAACTAACAAGACAAGCATACTGAGAAAGTTTTATGGTATAAAAACCATTTATTGCAACTGAAATGAATTAAAATGCAAATTAAAATCGCGCCGGGTTGCCTCCCGGGTAGCGCTAGCTTCAGTCAGGTCCCTGCTCGACCTTCTTTTCTTCGAGCCTCTCTAATAGTCACAATCAAAACAGCTCAAAGCGCGCAGCATCAAATCATACATCTGGGCATGTGCTACACAAAAGCATAAGTAGCACAAAAGTGGATTACAGAAATAGGAAATAAAAATGTTTAACAGTTTAAGTCTAACAAATTTCCTATGACAGCTCCTAAAATTGTTCACAAAATAATTTCCCCCTCCGCCTAAGAGCAGAATATAAAAGCTCAGGTTAACCGTAGGTGGTAAATGAAGGAGCTCAACAGCATTCAACTTAAAAATAACGCGAGTAGAATTTAAGTGCTCAGACGGGTAAGAACTGTGAGGTGAAGGAGTCTGGTCAGCTAAAGGTGAAGGTGGATAATCATTCCAGATGCAAGGGGTTGTAAAGTCAATTGGGTCAATCGGGTCCTCTATAATAGGCTCATCTACATTGTCATAATTATCCCATATGACCTCAAGACTATCAAAATTTTCCTCCTCACTCTCCTTATCGCTAGACTCGTCAATTTGGAGGTTCTGAAAGAGGTCCTTCAAATCACCCTCACTATCAGTGCAAGAATCATAAAGGGGTTCTAAACTATCCTCATAAAAAGGATTGTCAACCACGCTAGTGGTCTCCTCTATGTCTCCGTCAGCACTTTCTAGATTGGTTTCTAAGGTCTCACCCACCCCCTCATTTGAGTCAACATGAAGAGAAAAGTTGGGTTTAAGAGATTCAGTAGCAAACCAATCAAAGAATTCTAATACCTCATTTACGGGGATTCCTTCGAAATCCCACTTACCAATAGATTCTAGGTATGCTCGCGTAGGGTCATTCATACCCAGGAGATAGTCCAAAGACAATTGGAGTTCGAGAAAATGCATCTCGTCTGGGCTCGAGCCACTCCAAAAACCTGGCTAAATAAGTACCAAAAATTTCGTTCTCTTCCTGCGGAAAGAGAAGAACGAAAGACATAATAACGGTCTCAAGGAACCGAAGCTCCTTGAGACAAGAAATAAACTAAATAAAAAACAGATAAAATCGCTGCCTCCCCGGCAACGGCGCCAAAATTTGATACCGTCGTCAGGTACCAAAAATAAATACCTAAGTTACTACTAACAGAAGTCAGCGGTAAGTAGGGTCGATCTCCACAGGGAGGCAAAAATGAGATTTATCTGTCTAATTTTAGTCTATGAGTAACGGGTCACAATGTGGGGGTTTGAAATGATTTTCTAAACTAATAAGAATAAGGAAAAGAGAATAAGAGAAGGGGATTAACCAGACAGAGAAAAACAGCTAAGACAAACGGTTCACCATAATCATCCGGTCAAGTAATCTAGGTCTCAGGTCAATGCAAATACGGTCTAAGGGGTAACGAACGTCACCTTTCGGTCCTTAATTCACCCTAAAGTGTAAACAGCTTAACTTTCGCCCTCACTACAATACTCTATTGTTCGCTACTAGTCTACCTTTTCCAACCTTTCGGTCCAGGTCAAGGATCACTAAGAATTAAAGGTCTAATTGCGTCGACTCAATCAGACAGATACAATTAACTGCAGCATTTAACCAACAAAGACAATACCAGCATTAACCCAATAAATCGATTACTCTCCCTTCATAATTATGGATCCCCTATAGTCTTAGCAGAGGGGAATTAGCTACTCATATTGATGAAACAAATAAAGATAAATAAGCAATTAATTGAAAGAGGCATTATAAGAGAGAGAATTAACCTAAGATGCATAAATTAAATAAGAGTATAAGAGAGATTAAGAGCAAACTAATTATGAATGAGAATTAAGGGAAGAGAAAATTACAATTAATCCGGAAATAGAGAGAAAAGAAGAAGTGTCGTCCGTCCCCTCTACTGACTCCAGGGAATGAATGATTGTGCCATTAGGTCTAAACTACTCTTATTTATACTAAGTAGTATCATTCTTATTAACTAAATATAAGATAAGCATAAGATAAATCTAATTATACTCGACAATAACCTTCTCGCTGTAGCTAGTACTCGATCGAGCGATTTATCTACTCGATCGAGTACTTTTCCTGCTTTGCGCACTGAACTTCAAACGGCTGCCATTTCTTCGTTACTTGGGAAAATAGGGCGATTCCGGTGGAGTTGGAAAGCTAAGAGGACAAACTTTCATCTCCAATTGGAATCACCTGAATATCTGTTGTAGAACTCGAGATATGGCTCTCCAAAGTAGGCACTAGCAATTTGAAGTTCTTCCTTTGCTCGCCTAGCTATCTTTCTTCTTTGCGCATCCCAAACTAGCTACATTCCCGCTCCAAATTCACTCTTCCTCCGAATGCATGCTAAATGGATGGTAAAAGGCTTCACTACTTTCTGGTTCATTCCTGCAAATAAGACAAAATAACCCAAAGTAGCATATTCGGGGCATTTCGTAGCATAAAACTACGATAAAAGCATGGAAATACGTGCATAAAATAGGCTAAAAAGACTATATAAAATGCACGTATCATATGACACCAAAACATAAATCATTTCTACAACCGTAAAATGACTCAAATGTAATCTTATCGAGCTTAAAAGTAACTAGCACTCTTAGTATACTAATATTGCATATAACACTAAAATGGTAACTTGAATTTTGAAGGTGAAAAATGTTACTTTTAGTCCCACGCTAGAATTTGCGACATCGAAAAGGTTGCATGATGCTCTGCTATCTCTTTAGAAGTTACATGGAACTTCTGCTAAAAGCCCAATTTAACGGTTTGAATTCCAAATGGAGTCTATCACCCCTCCTCAAAATACTCATGTAGCTAAAGAAAGCCATTTTCCAACCAAAAGCTATCATAGCAAAGTACACTAAATACTCAAACTACATGTAACTGCTTCATGCTACCCTTTCTTAGCATCACCCTCAGCCCTCAACTCCACACATTCTCGAAACACATCAACTTCGAGAAAACAATGTTTCTTTGTTTATGAAAACTATGCATTTCCATCAGACTAAAGATCAGCCTGACTCCATTCCTTCTTGCTTCGGCAATTACATAATCCAATGCCTGCAATGCCCTCAGTTAACCAGCAAGCACAAAACTAGCTGAGAGTACTAGCCAAAGTACATACTAAAGTTGCTACGACAAACCACAATTTAGCCATTAATCATCTTGTTCTGGGTTCAGGTGTTCAACAAATCGCCCAAATAAGGAATAACACTCGATCCTCCTAAAGCTATAGTTATGCAAAAATGCAAACTTTGCAAGTAATACAATTAAAGCACGAGTTAAAATAAGCAAAGCGATTAATCAAAGACAAATTCCATCATAGATTAATTGTGTTTCTTTAAAGCGAAATAATAAAATGATTATAAACTTTATCCTCTGATGGACCATGTTGGAAATTACTAATTTGATTCATATGATTCATATTAAATAATAATCCATCCGTCCCATTCATTTATTTACCTTTTTTTTTTTTATATTCTTTGTGAATTATTTTAATCAAAAGTAAACAAATGATTGCGACAGAGAGAGTAATTCTCATCTCATTCAAAACAAACTTTAGCTTTATTTCAATCACAAAACATTAAGTTATTGAGAGACTACTTTATCGTAACCCAATCAATATCCTAATCATCTTTATGTAAAGAAGATCTCATTTATAAATCTGGGTAACAAATAATTTGAGAATCAATTTTGACTACCAACCAAATAATGATTTCTTTGCATCTACTTTAGTTTGACAAGAAATATAAGATTAAACATTACAGCATTTCCAACCTAATTCATGAAATTAAATTCACCTAATTCATGAAATTACATTCCCAATTTCATGATTTCAACTAATTGAGGTAATTTCTCAATTTCCCCCAATCCTAATTTACCAACATTATGATGTAAATTTTACCGATTTTATGAACATAAACCCTAATTTTACAAACATTAGGCGACAGTTTTAATTATGTGCCCCAATTTTATGAACATAAACCCTAATTTCACAAACATTAGGCGCGCCCTTAATAATTATATGTATATAAACTCGATTCAAAATTCGTCAATTATAATTTGTTAACAAATTAACAAATTCTCAATAAATAAAGTCGAATTTTTGGGAAATTAAACAAACCTCATCCAATTTACAGCGGCGATGAAAGATAGTTCGATTTGCGTCTCCATTGATGAACGAAGCAGAATATTGAAAGCCTGTCTTCAATTCGAGGAAGAAGCTGGGTGATCGAAGGGAGAAAAAAGAATTTGGAGAGAGAAAGTAATTTAGTTGAACTGTGGGGTTTAGTAAAAAAATATGGTATCAGGCTATCAGCCCGTCATTTGTTTTAGATTTAAGGGTTGGGAGAGGTTCTCACAGTTCTCATTATACTAGTGGTTCTCACCGGATCCTGACCCTATGTGTGTGTGTGTGTATATATATATATATATATATATATATATATATATATATATATATATATATATATATAGATTCGGGATCCTATGAGAACCATCAATATAATGAGAACTATGAGAACCACTAACAACCCTTGGATCAAACTAAAATCTGACGGTGAGATGAACAGTGATTTAAACATATTCTAATTCTAACTTTGAAAATCGTCGCACCCCTGAACCCTCAAGACTCTTTCATTTTTGCAAATTTCTTTTCTCTCTCATATTTTTTTCCCTCTCTCTGTCTTCGACCTTCAAATCCTCCGACGCATTCTAGCTTCTTCTTTTGTCCACGTTCGATCGTCACAAACATTTTGATCAAACTCTTCAACAATCAAAATGTATGGTTATAGTATGTCATTTGTTAGTTTAGTTCTTGATTTGTTATACATCAATTTTCAATTGCAGATTTCTTAAAAATATAATCGAATGCATCTATTGTTAATTGCAGTTTCAATTGCCAATATTCTACAATTCTAGGTTTATCTTAATTAGTTATGTGTATGTTAACATTAACTTATTGTGTTTCTACTCAAGTTTTTCTTACTCCTATTTAATTTTCAGCTGGAACACGATTCAGAGTGATGGCGCAATTGAGTAAGGGGAAAGCGACAATAATATGCGTACAGTATGAGGTATTTCAATTTTTCTCTCATTTCACTTCGATTTTTTTGTATTTCGTCTCGTATAATAAAAAAATACATATTTGTCGCAATCGTAGCCATTATTTGTCATTCCGGTTGCTTCATCCCATAAGGCTTGAGCTTAGCCATTGTTAAGTCCTCTTAGCCATTGTTAAGTTCCTATGAAGCATTGATTCATCATCTCTTTTGTTATTTCTCCAAATTAAATAAGCCATATGCTGCCAAATTGTATGTTTATTCAGTTTTGATTAGCTATAAGTTTTTTCATGTTGTCACTTATTAGAGATTCATATGATTCCTGTGACTCCTTCATATAGAAGTTGTGTGGCCTTTTGAGGGTGGAATTATGGTTAATTTGAGGTGTGATTGTGCTAGGATGGCCATAAAACCGCCTACTAAATCTTTTGTTTTTGTTTCACTTGTTACTCTAATGGTATAAGAGTGTTACAATAACAATTTGATGATGTTACAATAATCGTGCTGAATGGTGGAATTGTTTGAGGATAACAGTTTAACTATTTGCCTTGAGGACACCGATTGTGGTTAACTCCAGTGATCCAATGAAGTTTTCAGTTGAATCTTGGGGATTTTATTTAAAGAAGAAAATCTACATTAAAATTCCCCTACTATATAACAGTGTAGTTGAATTTGTTCTAGGTATGATGTTATTGTGCTACATTATACGATACGATAAAATGACTATCTATCGTGTTACGATAACGATGTAGTTTGTGTTTCAGTTGATGGTCCAACCATGTTACATTTAAAGTGTAGTCATGTTACGATCTTTGGTCTAATAGTATAGTTAATTAACTATGTTTAATTATGTTACTCTATTTGTACAAGTGTGTTATTCTAATTGTTTAATTGTGTTGTTCTAATAGTATAGTTAATTAACTTGTTTCTCTTGAACAATTGTAATAAATGGAATAGTAGCCATAACTATGTTACTCTAATGGTACAAGAGTGTTATTATAATGGTTTACTAATGTTATTCCAAAGGTAGACTTAATTGATTAAATTTCTCTACAACAAATTTGTGATAATAGAACAGTGGTGTAGTTGTAGTGGTGTAGTTGTGTTATTGTAGTGTTATAACTGTATTATTCTAATTATATAGTGGTGTAGTTTTGACAAGTGTCTTGACTCTTCTTCTACTTATTTCATTTAACCGCTTAACTCAAATTTGATTTTGTCATTCTGAGCTTCTATGTAGTAGTTGATAAAAATTTCCATCAGTAATTGTTTGAGTTGTGTCTTGAGTTATTTGGAAAAAGTTGTAAAGTAATTGTTGGATAGGGGAATGATATTATTTTGAATGAGTTTAACATAGATTGCTGTTCTATTATTGTTCAAGCTAGGATTTTATTTGGAGTTGCTAATCTTCATTTTTGGCTGAATTGTGGAGTAGTTCATCATTATTAATTTGGTTGTCCACACTAACCACACTTATGCTTAGAAATATCTAAAATAAGTTTATATGTGCATGAAATAAGGTTATATATGCATGAAATAATCTTATATGTGCATTAAAAATTTATTCAGTTGCATCAGTTGGCTATATTATGTTTACTTATTCCTGTTGGTTAAATAAGATTATATGTGCATGAAATAAGGGTATATGTGCATAAAATAAGGTTATATGTGCATTAAAAAGTTCTTCATTTGCATCAGGTGATTATATTATGACTACTAATTATTGTTAGTTAAAGACATTAATTTTAAGTTAAATCTTTTCCCGTCCTAAAAGAATGACAAGATTTTTGGGTGTAATAGTCTTATCAGTGCAGAAGTAGCCTTGTAGATGCATGAAAAAGCAATATATGTGCATTAAACAACCATGTACATGCATGAAATAAGTGTTATATGGACATGAAATATGATTATATGTGCATTAAATAAGGTTATATGTGCATGAAATAAGGTTATATGTGCATGAAATAAGGTTATATATGCATTAAAATGGTCTTCCCTTGCATCTAATTACTGTTGGTTATGGACATTAATTTTAAGTTAAACCTGTTTCGATAATAAGGGAAAGGGTTTAGGGCTGGATTAGGCGGCCCACTAGAAGCCGCCTAATCTAACCCTACCCTTGCCCTTCCTAAAAGAATGACAAGATTTTTGGGTGCAATTATCTTATCAGTGCACGAGGTAACCTTGTAGATGCATGAAAAAGTAGTATATGTGCATTAAACAACCTTGAATAATGCCTCGCTAATAAATGAGTGGTTTTAGAGCTGCATGGGTAAGTCAATGTGTGTAAAATGAGTCTTGTGGATTGTGATGCATGCTTAAACTGTTAAAAAGCAGGCTCCAACCACAAAGAAAACCATATTTTTGCTAATTTAGTTTATTGAGCAATTCCACACTAAAACAAGAATTACTCCGTCATTTTGTTCTTAGCTCGAACTGTTTTCAAATGAAGTAATTTGAGCTTACTCTTTAACAATGAGCTACTGATACTTTCATGTTTAGGAGTTGTATTAAGTGTGTGGATAATGAACCAAATCTCGTAAACCGAGGCATTAATCGTAGTTTGTTAGCAAGATCATTATGCCTCAACTTTTTCTGATATTATGCTAATATGGTATAGCAAACAGGAGCATTCTTTTCTATGAATTCCCAGCAGGTTGTCTTTTTTACTCTTCTTGATCTGCTAGTGCTAGATCCATATATTTTGGTATCATGGATATTCAATTGTGTATGCTTTACATGTTTGAGTATTATGTAACTTCTTTTAGTGTTGGAGTTTATCAAGTTATTACTACTTATCTGCTAGGTTGACACTTCACAATAAGGAAAAGTGGAAACCGTGTTTGTGGTATATGAACTATAATAACTTGCAAATTGTTTAGGACTGCTAGTGGAATTTTAGTTTCAGATCAATTACTTATAATCTGAATGGCTGCTGAATAACAAGGAACTTACTGCACAAGGCCCTCTTCAATAGGTTCCCAAACATCTGTGATGCTGATGGACCTGATGTGGTGGACCTGATGGCTGCATCTTGGTGCAAGTAAGGAATCAGTTCTTCTGAATAGAAAAGAAAGTGACATAATCATATACGAAGTATTTACTTGGTGAAAAATGTCAACTAACCTTCATTATCTCTGCATTAGCCACTATTTCACTTATAGTTTGCCCCATTGTTTTAAGGACAATTTCATTGGTCTATTTATCTGAATAGTTATACTTTACTAGTTAGTAGTGACTGATAGGCTAATCCATTATACAGACAACTAAGATACTATAATTCTTAGTTCATCTTTGTTTATCGTATTTTAAAGGCTATTGGCTCAATGGTAGAGCGATGTGCACATTTTGCACAAAGGTATGGGTTCGAATCCCATATAGCCTATTAAATAACAAATCCCATGGACTACTGTAAATTAAGATTAAGCGGGCTATAATCATGGTTAGGCAAATTCGAGCAGGCCATAATTATACACACGTGTGCAATAAGAATGAAGTTCAAAGGCGAGCTTATATGTAGGAAATATGACCGTACGTGCATGCCTTTCTTGAAATTGGATTGCAATTTACAAGTTTCGGTCTATAGCAGTCTAAATTTAAAAGAAACACTAGTATTTCATAGCCAATATGGGAGTCGAACCCACATCTTGTGCATTGCACAATGCTCTGCCATTTGAGCTAATTGGCTTTCGAAATAAGTAAAATGTAAATAAAAGCACACCACCTTCTTTAAACTCCATTCAAGTCTCTTGTTAGCTTCCTTGAAATCAGTTCTCTGTCCTACGACAGGGAGGCAAGAAGCACCATTCATCACTACTATAGTTAGGGCCACTGAAGCATGGCCATTCATGAATCATCTGAGAGGTGCTCGAGAATGAAAAGACAGACGGGTCAATTAAATGCGTAAGACGCAGAATGATTATTTTCTCTGACTCTGATGAAGTTTAATAAGAATTAAAGATATTTTGAGACTCTCTACTTGATGACCAGAATGTTATGTCTTAGAATTGCCCTTCCCAATGCCCAATGTCAGACAGTGGCACAAAATCCTTACCCGTGCCTCTAAGTTCTAGTGGCATTCCCTTTATTAGGTCTAATGCTTTCTACCGGGGATGCCTTAAACCTCTTAAACCAGCAAATCCTGCTTTTTCCTATCCTCGGGGCGGGACTTAACACACTCCAACTCATGAGAAATTATCAAACAGGCAAGAACTAAGAATTATCCACACAAAAAAAGACACAATAAACACATCCCAAAGTGTAAGGAACCACAAAATTGCTATTTCTAACCTGCCAATTATCAATTATCACAGCAGCATAGTATTGCAAGTATACCGACTAAAGTTACGAAATTAAAAGAAGATGCACATACATCCAGCCTTATATACTGTCCACATATCAATGTGTTACCTTGAAGTGTAAGTTGGCAATGGCATTTGAACAATAATATTGTTGGCAGTAGCACTTGCTACAAATTTAGCACGTATTTCGAGAATCACTCATCCGATTTGAGTTCTACACACTAAGCAGGTAGTATACAAGTAGAAATAACTCTAGGTGCATATGATTTTACCGACATTTTAGGACTGTTTTATTGGGCATAAGCAGGAAGCCCTTCCAATGCAAATGCAAGGAATAAGGCTGTATCTGAGTTCACTTGCTATAAATTGGGAACCCATCCTTTTGACACGTTTGGGTCGAGCGAGTGGAACGAATGTAGTGAGCATGTTTTCATGCAGGGCTCAAATTTCTCTATTTGCTGCATGCTTTGAAAAGGGGATTGCCGCTGCATTCCCAGTCAGTCCACTAGTTAGCCGAGGCAAGCCGGTCGGTCTTCTGCTGTATGAGGCGAAACTGATAAAAATATTCATTAGATACACGAAAATAACCAGTTCATAGAGAAAAAAAATGATTGGGACGGAGGGAGTATTTATTGTGGACTCCTTATAAAATCACAAATGTTCGAAAAGGGAAAAACAAGATGAAACATTAATATTTCTTAATCAAATTTATTACTATAAATATAGAAATAAGCTTAGGTGCATTAAAATACTCAGTAGATGCACCAAAATAACCACTATATACACGAAATAACAGATTAAATTTCTCTATGAATAAATATAGGAGGTTGTGCGTTTCTTTTAGGCAGATATACAGCCTGACAGTTTGATAATATGAACGAAAAACTAAACTACCTTGCAATGAATCTAGGTCAAAATCATATTAAGGCAGAATTAGGAGTAATAAATATAAACAACAATGGAGTATGGTCTAATTTTCAGATTTTACTGTCTATGAACTGTAATCTTCTGCATATAATGCAATATAATTTAACATTGAATCAAATTAGGTTTAAAACAAAATCAATCAAAGTAATTTGGCTTAAATTCGATCATAGTTCAACTACAATAATACGAAAATGATATCATCTAGGTTACAAAATTGAAGAGATTTGATCATGAAATTTACCTTTATTAATGATGGTGAAGGAGGAAATTACAGTGGTAGGCTATGGCGAAGATAAAGACGCGCAGTGATTGAGGGAAGCAGCGAAAGAGAGAGAAGAAATATGTGGTACGTTTGATATTTTTGTAAGACATTGATGTATATAGAATGATTTTATTCATTGGACCGTGACTAATCTAGTGGTAATATAAGAGGTTCTCATGGTTCTCATTATCTTAGTGGTTCTCACCGGATCCCGACCCTATATATATATATATATATATATATATATATATAGAATTAGGATCACATGAGTCCACCCTATCTTTTTGAGTCCGTGAGTCCATGATACAATATCACACGTTATACTACACAATATCACAGCTTACAGTTTCACACGTTATACTAAACAATATCACAACTGAAAAAAAAGTTTTTGAAAAAAAAATTCGAAAAAAAAATCGTGATATTGTTTTGTAATACAATATCACACGTTATACTAAACAATATCACAGCATACATTAAATTTTTTTTTTTTAAAAAAAAAAAAAAAAAAAAAAACTTTTTCGAAAAAAAAAATTGAAAAAAAAAATCGTGATATTATTTTGTAATACAATATCACACGTTATACTAAACAATAACACAGTTTAAAAAAAAAAAAAAAAAAAAAAATTCGAAAAAAAAAATTGAAAAAAAAAATTGAAAAAAAAAATTCGAAAAAAAAAAATTGAAAAAAAAAATTTGAAAAAAAAATTTGAAAAAAAAAAATTTGAAAAAAAAAATTTGAAAAAAAAAATTCCGGAAAAAAAAATTCGTGATATTGTTTTGTATAGTGCGTGATATTGTGTTATGGACTCATGGACTCAAATATATAGGTGGACTCACCGGATCTTGCCTCTATATATATATATATATATATATATATATATATATATATAGAAGTAGGATCAAATGAGTCCATCATCCTTAGATGAGTCCATAAGTCCTAATCTAAGCCGTTAGATTAGAACAAAATCAAGGGCTAAGATTGAATCTGAAAATAAAAGCCCTATATAAACACAAAAACCCTAATTTTTTCATTTCATTCCTGCAACTTCTCTCTCTTCCTCCCTTTCCCTCTCTTCCTCCCTTTCTCTCTCCGTCTCATCTCACCAACCCCGACAACTCCATCCGTCCACCACAACACCCGACGCCGCCATCACTTGTTCTCTTCTCCCGCCATCGTTCTGCCTCCGTCGGCAACCACTACTCTTCCCCTCCATTCGCCGTCGTCCTCCTTTCACCGTTGGTTTTTTTTTGTTTGTTTTTTTCAGATCTTATAAAAGGAGTCGTGTTTGTGTTGTGTGGTGGGTCATATGGGGATGTTGGCGGCGGTTGGGCAGCCGCCTCTCTCCCTTTTCCGTTCTTTTTTTATTCGATTACCGCCGTGGCTTTGTTGTGGTGGGTCATGTGGGGGTGCTGGTGGCGGTTGTTGCTGCCGCCTCTCCTTTCTCCGTTTTTTTTTTTCAGTTAACGGCGGTGGTTGTCGATGTGCGCTGGTGGTTTGTGGTGTTGGTTGCGGTTGTGGCTGCCGCCTCTCTCCCTTCTCGTTTTTTTTTCTTTTTCAGATTCAAAGTGGTTGTTGGTGGTGGGTCATTTGCGGGGATGGTGGCGGTGATGTCGTTGTTGTCGGCTGTTGGTGTTGGGTCTGTGATGGTTGGGATGGGTGTTGGTGGGGGTCGTGGTAGATGGTGGTGGTGGTGGGTGGTTATTGCCTATATAAAATGACTCGCATCAAAGTTTCGACTCCAAGCATTAAAGTTTTACTTCGGACCATCAAAGTTTCACTCGTAGACAAATAAAGTTCCGTATAATTTTATATATAAAAAATGACTCGTTAAGAATTAAAGTTCCACTCGTATACAATTAAAGTTCCACGCATATACAATTAAAGTTTCACTCATAAATCGGTAAATTGGCCTAAAGAAAATAAAAGTTACACTCGTATATGATTAAAGTTTTACTCGTAAAACATTAAAGTTTCAGTCAAAAATTGGTGAAATTACATAAATTTAATTAAAATTACATTGTTACATAAATTCAATTTTTCATATTTAAAAATGACATAAAAAAATTAAAGTTTCACTTTTAAGCATTAAAGTTTCACTCGTAAAACATTAAATTGCAATAAATCAGTGAAATTTAATAAATATTAGTTAAATTACAACATTACATAAATTCAATTTTTTATATTATAAATAGCCTAAATAAATTAAAGTTATAATTTTTAGCATTAAAGTTTCACTCGTAAAACATTAAAGTTATATTCAATAATCAAATAAATTTACAAAATTACCTTAAATACTAAAGTTACAAACATAAATTTAATTTTTATATACAAAATGACCATAAAATATTAAAGTTTCAATCGTAGAGAATTAAAGTTACAATAATAGATTAAAGTTTCATTTATAAAACACTAAAGTTTCATTTAAAAAGTCTTCAAATCTCAATCATCAATCTTAGAAGATCAATGGCTTAGATTAGGACTTAAGGACTCAAAAATTTAGGTGGACTCATTTGAACTTCACTCTCTATATATATATATATATATATATATATATATAGTCAAGATCCGGTGAGAACGACCACTCGGTGAGAACGGTGAGAACAAACTAATTATCCCCTTCTACAAGACTCACGGCCAACCCTATCTTATAAATCCAATTTCCAGAAAACTCTTTTCCATCTCATCCTATCACCACCCATCACCTGTCGTCGCCGCCGACCACCAACAACGCCGGCGAACCATTGACGAGCATCCCTGACGTCAGTGTAACTCCGGTGACACCACGAAGCCCCATTCTCAAATCCCAGATCCAGATTCTCCTCGACCACCCTACCTCCACCATCCTCCTCGCCAATCAACTCGAACCGACGCTTAACCCCTTACGTCCGCCACTTCCCGCATATATTACTCACCGGAAAGATGTCGAAAAACAACAAAAAAGAGGCGTATATGGCAGCCAAATCGCCGACAATGGTGATTTGGGATGAGAGAGTTCACTGGTCCTAATCTACTTGTCGACGACAGAAGTAGCTGTACATCGATGAACCCGGCGAAGAGGAATGTTATAAGGAACGACATCAGTCATCATCAGCTCGTCCCCTTCGAATCACAGTCCAGAGTATATATTTTGTTAATTTATTAATGAGAACCTTGCCCACTAACTTCTCGATTGACGAGTGCGAAATACAACAGTAGTCTCTAGCTCAATGAAACGTTAGAGAGTAGTTTTGCTATCTTTAATTTAATTGCTGCATTCTAACTATTGGTCATCATTAGTGTAACTTAATTATAATTGTTGTACCTATGACTTGATATTGAGTTTAATGTATTAAATTGGCAAAATGGGTTAATAGATGCGTTAATTACAATATCAGATTTACATTCTTATCAATTAAGCGTATATAGAATTAGGGTAAAAAGTGTCTTTACGATAGAAAAAAATGTATCTACATTATAAAAAAAGTGTATATAGAATTAGGAAAAAAGTGTATTTACGCTAGAAAAAGTTTATCTACACTATAAAAAAGTGTATATATAATTAGTTAAAAAGTCAGTGTCTACGATAGAAAAAAAAAGTGTATCTACACTATAAAAAAGTGTATATAGTATTTAGGTAAAAAGTGTCACCTAAGATGGAAATTGGATACGCTATTTGCATGAATTCTAGATACATTTTTTAACAATCTAGATACTTTATTTTCCATCCTAGGTACATTTTTTTGCTACATATAATACAAAAAATACGAATTATCGAAATACACAAAATATTATTCAAAACACACAAATATGTGAACTAGATATACGTATTGACGTATATAATAAAACTCGAGTATACAAAAAATAATCTTAAATTACCAAATAAAACTTAATTCCAGAAAATCAAATAACCCAAATCCAAACAAAATCAAAATCAAAAAATAAAAATGTCAGACAATGGTTGAATTGAACATATCTACTTATTTCATCATTTTGACCTTCTCTCTTTTTTCTTTTACTGCATTTCTTCTGGTCACTTTTATTTTTTCTTCCACTTTTTTCTTGGATAAGCTTCTTCTCCTATTTAATGTACGGTCTTCTGAATATTGCACCAACAATTTGCCATTCTCAGTAAAATCAAGAACATGTGTGACTGTGTGAGTTTGCAATCAATAGAGAAAACCTCCAAGTCTGCAGCGTCGTCTTAGCCACTTAAGAACAATTAAAGCTCGAAGTTATACGAGGCCGAGGCAAAGTCAGGTTGAGTTGATTACCTTAATCGAAACCGCTATAAGTCAAGCTGGGTGAGAACGGAGAAAATGTGCGCGCATGACTGGCTGACATCGCCGACGTTTTATGGGAGTCCGCCGGTGGTTTCATCGCTAGTGGTGCGCTGGTGTCACAAACGTGAGACGAGAATAGAGCAACGAAGGGAGAAATGCGTCAGTTCGGTAGTGTATTGTTGTTGTCCAGGGTGATTTGTGGTGGTCGGCGTAGTTCGGAGTGGTCGGCATGTAGTCGATGATATATGGGGTGGACATTAATGACGCCGGCGGTTAAGGAGGGAGTGTCGGATGGATAATATTTTTGAAGGCAGCGACGACAGCGGATGGGTGACGATGGGGTTTGGGGAGGTGGAGAGAGATGATTTCGGAGAGATGAAGCGTGGTGTTAGACGACGGCGGTTTATGAGGAAGACACGTTGGTGCTAAGTGTCTTGCCGACGGCGGTGGTGATGGAAGCTCCGACGTCGACTTTATTTAATGGTGGGAAGGGAAAGTTGGGAAAAAAATAAGAGTAGCAGGGGAGTGTAATGTACGGAGTAATGTATGTCAAAGTATGTGTCAGAGTAGTCAACGGACCCTATATTAGTGTGTTCTCACCGTTCTCACCGAGTGATCGTTCTCACCGGATCCTAAATCTATATATATATATATATATAGGGTCAGGATCAGGTGAGAACCTATACTATAATGAGAACCATGAGAACCAATAGAACATTAAGGACCACTGGATCATATCACGATCTAGTGACTAAGATTAGTCAAGTGTTTGTATAATCAGGGTCATAGAAAATTTTAGATGCTCTCCATTTTCGCAAACTACACGCTTCTCTCTCCCCTCTTTCGACCAGTGCGCATCTCGAGTTTCGCCATTGCTGACCACTGCGCTTCTCCAGTTTCTCCATTGTCGACCCGTGTTCCTCCAATTTCTCCGTTGATGATCGCCGTGTTTCTCCTTCTTCATTTGTCATTAACACCGAAATACTCCTCCTTTAGCACCATTGACACAGGTAAATTTCAGGTCCAAATTTATTCAACTTTGTGCGCTATGAGATAAATTTCCGGCATTATTGCAGTATCACAGTGATTTTATGCCAAATTTCTTTGATTGTTTTGATATTAGCCTAAGCTGATGCAATGTTGAATTAGTTTGAGTGATATGCAGTAAATTAGGGTTCATAAACAATAAAATTTGAATATTAGACCTTATTTTAATATTGTTTGTAATTATTAGCCCTCTGAATTTTTACGAAATTCTGTATGTTTGCGGTGTTTTACGAAATTCTGTAAATATTGTAGGTTTAATTAGCACTTGTACCCTTGTACCTTTTTCTGTGTCAAAAGATGCTTAAAACTGCATTCTGTAATTTGTATATAGTAGATTTTACCATCCTTTTCTCATGGAAGATTATTTTAGTTGGTTGGTTGGTAACCTTGTTCCTCAATCTCATGATTTCATTTATCGATCACTTTGAATGTGTTGTTTGATGTTTTCTTCAACTTTGAGATTCTAATGCGGAAACAACCACACCCCAGTGAGGTTCTAGTAAAGAAATGTCAAGATGTAACTAGACGCTTGGAAGAGGGACTTTTAAGTCGGCTACATCAAAGGTATACCAAAGATACCACTCTCATGTTATCCTGTAATATCTATTTGTTGTTTCTTCTGATCAAATTTGCCTTCATTCAATGTGGGTTGTTCTGAGGATGCTTTGGGTTGGGTGATTCGAGTTTGAGATAATATCGGTGTGTGCATAGAATGTACGGGAAGACATTAACTTGTTATTAATCGTTGATCCTCACTTTATTTTGCTCAATTTTGCATACACGTTTCCAAAAAGTACTTCCTCCGAATGCTAGAACTGCATCGGGAGCGAGAGAATAACGGGCCCCATTCCAATATGGGAAGCATTAATCCCGAAAACCCTCAATAAAACTTATCAACTCGAACCCATTCCGAAACCTATAGCTCCGAGCCTTCTCCAATTTTTAGGACAACATTTACTCTTAAAGTGTCTATATTGAAACTAAACAATGATTTTCACATGATGAACACCTGCCAACAGTTGATGATCACCACTGTCCTACCATGGCTAATACTACTGTCTTGCCACTTATGCCACCTGGTTTTCAGGAATAGCAAAATCAGTAGCTTCAAGTGCTTTGACGGAGAAGGGAAATCTCTCGCTCCGGTTCAAAAATGGCATCACACTAGATCATTGTGGGTGATCGATTCTTGGAGGGACGACATCGATTGCTGTCAGTGGCATGGAGTCCATTGCAGTAACTATACAGGTCATGTTACTATGCTCCGCCTTCAAAGTTCTGATCCTAATCGTTGTATGGAAGGTATATTGAGTCCTTCCCTTCTCGAGTTAAAGTATTTGAGACATTTGGACCTAGGCTTCAATTATTTTATTCCGCCTATTCCTAGTTTCCTAGGTTCACTCACAAACCTAGAGTATCTTAATTTAGGATATGCCTTTGAGACTACACAAATTAATATGAATATTTCTGGAAATGATTTGAAGTGGCTTTCGCATCTTCGGATGTTGAGGTACCTTGACATGAGCGGTAATTTTCTTGTCATATTTTACATATTCGAATGAAGTTAAGATCCACTAAACTTTGCTTTCTTAGGAGTTACGCTGGGAAAAAAAAGTATTTCTTCTAACAGAACGTTAAAATTGCTTACATTGATAGGAATGCAAAAACTATTGCAATAGTCCGAAGGGGTTACTAGGCCGCAAAAAGAAGCACATTATGAAGTTACTACGCTGCAAAATAGGATGCACATTTTACTTATTTAGAAAGCCAATTAGCTCAAACGGGAGAGCATTGTGCAGTGCACAAGATGTGGGTTCAATTCCCACATTGGCTAACAAATACCGGTGTTTCTTTTACATTCTTTTACATTGTAATTGCCATGGACTGGTAGTTTCTATGCATAAGCCTAAAATGCCTTGAAAAGGCCGATAAATATATTAAATCTCCTTCACAGACATTTTCCTTGTTTCATGCACATAGAACCTTATTCCATGCACATAGAACCTTATTTCATGCACATATAATCAAAATTAATGTCCTTACCCAACAATAATTAGTAATATATATATATAACCAATGGTGCAACTAAAGAACTTTTAATGCACATAAAACCTTATTTCATGCATATAGAACCTTATTTCATACACTTATAATCTTATTTCATACCCATTAAAATTAATGTCCCTAACCAATTGTAATTAGTATCATAATAAGAACTTTTTCATGCACATATAACCTTATTTTATGCACATAGAACCTTATTTCATGCACATATAATGAAAATTAATGTCCTTAACCAACAATAATTAGTAACATAATATAACCAACTACTGCAACTGAAGAACTTTTTAATGCACATTAAACCTTATTTCATGCATATAGAACCTTATTTCATGCACTTATAATCTTATTTCACGGCCATGTAAAATTAATGTCCTTAACCAACCGTAATTAGTATTATAATAAGAACTTTTTCATGCACATAGAACCTTATTTCATGCACATATAACACTTATTTCATGCATGTACACCTGATGACTATCCTAAAATCACGGGATTTTTTTATTTATTAGGTTATATGGGATTCGAACCCATACCTTTGTGCAAAATAAGCACATCGCTCTACCATTGAGCTAATAACCTTTACAATACGCTATAAATAAGTTAAGTAGTCAAGTAACCATATCACTATATCAGTATGATGAAAAGACATCCGAGTATCATATGTTGCATGGTCTTGTAAGTCCTGAATTAAGTCCATCCATGTACTGTCAAAGATTAAATTAGGTAGCGGTTAGCCATTGAAATGGAGATGTAATCACTCAGAAGAGATAAGCGTCACTGCGGAGGGCGTCAACAACATAGTTACGCCAATCTAAAAATGTGCTGTCGTAGAGTGAGACAAATATTATAGACAGATTTTTTAGCACAAAATTTACTTGCATAGGGAGCATAACCAGACGACTGAGACAAACCAAATAACGAATAGTCAAGTATGTAAGCAAATGGGTGAGGCCGAGAGGGAGTACGAATCTTGGGCACACGTAGCATTTTTTGGGAGAATGAGAGGCCCAATATCTCTACCTCTCCCGAAATGAGGATACAAATTTATACACACGATCAAAATGGTTCTACCTGCACCTAAAGACCCGGTTGCAAGTCTATACAGACCCTACTATAAGCGGAACCTTGCTGTTATTTCCACACAAAAAGCTGAAAGCAAATAAGACAGATGATTCGAGAATCGGCAGGAGAGCCCCAGAACATTTCAAAACTTACCTCGCAGAGCCCCACGCATATTTGATAGCAAATTTCTAGCATCAACAATAACTTCTTCTAGAATATCCGTAAAGAATTCTCTAGGAACACCTCCAAAATGGAGCAGAGCGATCAAAAATCTTGAAAAATTCGGCTGCTTTGGGCGATTACTGGTGTCCATAAAACACTCGTCAAAATCTTGATTTGAATCCATCATTTTAATTGCAGATTTCCACAATTGAGTGAACAAATATAGTAAACTAAAAATGCATGATTGATCAACTAAAGTTCATCAGATGTACATGTATATCTATCTAATCCAGCTACCAACTTACGGAAGAAACATGTATAAGTTAGAGACCTGGTTGTCACAATTTCAAATGAGTTGACAGTTGGAGCAGCAATAAGTTGAGGATCAATCTTTACTTTCAGAAGCATTGTGGAAAGAAGTAATGAGCCAGTGCTTTGACAGCGACCAAGACCTTATGACTAAAGCCTAAACTATAAGACATTGCCTGGTTTTGAACAGAACGTCTAGATACTTCCTCTATGCCAAGAAAACAGCTCAATAGCTTGGGAAATCATCTACAAATCGTAAATTGATCTTCTAAATGAATTTGAAAACACCCTTCAAGATACTATCCCAAAATGAAGACCCTAATCAAAGCTTTTCAATAGAAACTGACTAGTAAACGGGAAACAAATTTGAGCAGAAACGTTCCCAAGGAGAAAGAGAAGGTATAAAATTCAACTACCGCAATATTTTGATAGTTGCCAGATGGAAAAAGCCATTAGTTCACAATTAACATTTCAGTTTCAGGAACAGCACCATATCCCCTTTGAACTAACCAAGCTAATTAAAATATTGAACTATGGTGCAATTAAGACAAAAAAACCGAACTAGAATGTTGGAATAACATATGAAAAAAATTTTCCGGCAACAATCGAGAGGGAGAAGTCAATGAACTCTCCAACACTAATCACCAAAAGAAACTCCCCAAGGCAAAATCGACGCCTAAAGATCAACGAGATGAATTTGGGTGAGGAATTCCTTCTGATCGATTAATCACTGCCTCCACTTCAGAGGGAGAGTACAGGTGGTAGGTTGGAGAAACCCTTGCAATATCGACATTGTTTGGAGTCACCTACAAAAAATACCGAGATTCAATTACAACCGCAAGTAACTTGTCAAAATCTAAAAAAGATATCAGAAAGCACGAAAAATGGCAATTTAATCGAATTAGTTGAACGAAAATATGATTTGGTTAACGATAATCGGAGAGGACGATCGGAAAGGACGCCGGAGAGGACGATGGTCGAAGAGAGAGAAGGAGAGATGAGTGAGAAAGTGAAAACGTGAAAATGAATGAGATTGAAAGGTTTGGGTTTACGCGTAGGCTTCAAACAAAATAAACTCTAATGTCGTCTGTATTATTATTATTAGTGGTTCTCATGGTTCTCATTATACTAGTGGTTCTCATAGGATCCCAAATCTATATATATATATATATATATATATATATATATATATATATATATATATATATATAGAGCAAGGTTCAAATGAGTCCCTAAATTTTTTT
This sequence comes from Silene latifolia, assembly GCF_048544455.1. NCBI lineage: Eukaryota > Viridiplantae > Streptophyta > Magnoliopsida > Caryophyllales > Caryophyllaceae > Silene > Silene latifolia. The sequence continues at coordinate 48,119,166 of NC_133526.1, read as the reverse complement.
GAGTCCATGAGTCCTTCTCTCAGCCACACAGCCTTGAAGTTACACGGAATTGTCTTGAAGTTACACGGGATTGTCTTGAAGTTACAGAAGGTACACATGAACAGTTAAAGTTACACATTTTCAGAATTGAAGTTACATGGCCATTTGGACTTATACAATATGTTTTTGAATATGCTAATTTGACTTTATTCAATTTTTAAAGAAATTTATTCAACTTTAATCCAATTTTATGTAACTTTAGTCCCATTTTTTATAACTTTAGTCCTTTTGCAGATGTAACTTTAACCCTTGAGGGTGTAACTTTAGTCCAATTTTATGCAACTTTAGTCCAATTTTATGCAACTTTAGTTCAATGTTTTACAACTTTAGTCCTTTGCGGGTGTAACTTTAACCCTCGAGGGTGTAACTTTATTCTAATATGCAACTTTAGTCCAATTTTATGCAACTTCAGTCCTTTACGGGTGTAACTTTAACCCTTGACATTGTAACTTTAATCCTTAATAGGCTAACTTTACTCGTTAATCTTATTTAACTACCCCTAACGTCCTTCAACAACCATGTCAGCCCCCAACCACCATACATCACCACCGGCACAACCATATCAGTCCCACTCTCGGAGCACGACGAGCCTCCATCTCCATTCACCACCGTCAGGCAAACCCACACCACTACAACTACCACCAACCGCCATTACCTCCACCCAAGACCCACCACCTAGTTTTTTTTATATCAAAATATTGTAGATCTAGCCTGAAATCGTCCCCACAACATCCCCCATTTCATCCTTCACTCACCACACAACCACCATCGACCTCCTCAAAACGACAACACCAACAACTACTACATCCACCAACAACTAGTAGCCACGACATCATCGCCACATCGGCAACTATCCACAACCACCACATCACCACCATTCTCCACATCAGATCTGAAAAGGTACAACAAATAGATCTGAAAAAAAAATGAGAACGGCGGTGGCGGCGTGGGCAATGGCTGCGGCGATTTAAAAAAGGACAAGAGGAGGAATAGTTGCCGGAGTAGAGGGGAAGGGAGTTCAGATGCGGGGAGGTTGAGAAAATAGGAGAGGAAGGCCGTCGGGAGGAGGAAGGAGGTGGTGCGTGGTTTTTCTATGGGTGGTGGTGATGGTTTTTTGTGTAGACCTAGGTTTTGGTTTAGGTGTTTGGTCGGAGTTTGGTGGTGGAGGTGGTGATGTTGTGAAGCTCGGGTGGTGCGGTGGAGGTGGTGTGGTAGGCAGGGGAGGAAGAGAGGGTGTGTGGGAAGCTGTTGTGGACGTCGTGCGGTGGTGCAGTGACAGGAGGATGAGGCGCTAGGGGAAATGTTTTGAGAGAGTTGGGGGAAGTGTTTTGAGAGAGGGAGGAGTGAGAGAGAGGGAGGCTGAAAATGAGACAAAGGGGTGAGTTTTTTTCCTTTTAAAGGCTCATTCTTGTCCACATCTTCTATTTTAATCTTAGCCTTTCATTCACTTACTAGGATCTAATCTCAGCCCTTTATTTCCGTCATCCAAGGGCTTGGATGAGGACTTATGGACTTCAAGTATCTAAGAGGACTCTATTGATCCTAATACTATATATATAATGGTGACCTTAATCTATCATGGGTATATTTTGTACACCAACTTATATTAAGTGAAACTAAAAATGTCTTAGTCTAGTGGTTAAGACGGTGGCATTGTGGACAATTTCTCCTTGGTTCGGATCCCCTCTCTCCTCTATTGTAATGCGATTAAGTATACGCTTCGTTAGATTAAAAAAAAACTTATATTAAAGTGTGAGAAAATACATTTCAATACACGCAACTAGACAAGTGATGGTGATATTTTCCTAGGTTTGTATTTAATATAACACTATGAAAACAAAATCATAATTGATGCATGTTATCTCATTCAATCTCATAAATAGACACAATGAAATCTCCAATACTTAAGAATAGTCAAGGTTATAGGATTCTTTTTATTAATTAGTTAATTTATTTTATTGATGAGACATACAAAAAAAAAAAACTCCATTGAGTCTAAAAAACTCCAACAAAATCTTACAAGTGGTGGGAATCTAGTCACTCACTTTTGGATTCAAGCCAAGTATTTTCAACGATTACGGGTATGTAAGCCAAGATTAACTCATACATTCGGAGCTGGGGCAATTTTCGGGGCCTGTGGGTTACGCCAAAGCGCATCCCATGTCTTCCGAATATCGTCCCAAACAAAACACCCGTCATCTTTAATTTGAACTTTGCAAAGATGACCACATGGCATAGTCAAAGCTCGTACGACAACATGACCGTCTATGTGACAATGTTTAGGCCAAGCTGGGTAATCCAAATTACCTATCGGTAACAAAATCATTTGGACCCCTTCAGGTGGAATACTATAATGTTCAGTTCTTGTGAATGGACTGTTACATGTAAGAGTAACGTTTTTACCGTCGCTTCGACCATTATAGACGGTCATCATTTTGGTAGTGAGAGGAAGTATCGCGCTACTTGGTTCCCACATTGATAAAATTATCGACACAATTATAATCGCTGCGAAAGTTAACTTCGGAGTATTTGGTCTTGCCATTATGCTTGCTTATGGCTTGAGCTGATGTGCTTGTTCAACGATTTGGTAAGGAAAGAATTGTGTGCAAAATTTGGATCAAATTAACGTTGTTTTTATAGCGTTATAGGTCGTACCACAGAAGGTGAGTTATTAGTAGAACTTATTAGTGTAGGATAAGTTATTAGTAAATGTTTATGTTAAAAAATTGGCATTTATTAAGGAGTATTTATAAAATGTCAATGGTAATTTGTTACTTAATTAACACAATTTTGCTATTGTCCGTGGAAAAAATATATATAATGATTAAGTTGGACTTTAATATCATAGATTATCAGAGAAAAACAAAGAGTGCGAAGCCTTATATACTCCTAGTAATCACATACAATTTAAATTAGGCTCAAGCAATTGCAAATGGCTGTTTGAGACAAAATATTTTTCAAAATTAACCATGTCTTCGAAAAATAAGCCTAACCAAAAGATGTGATATATATAAGGTACTCCCTTCAATTTTATTTATTGTTCCTCTTTTCCTTTCCATCCATTTTCCTTATTGTTCCCTCTTTCTATTTTTGAACAACTTTGTGTGGTCCAAAATCAATTTGATGTGAGGTCATGTGTATTGTGTGGTCCAAATTGATTCCCTTATTTCTTATGCAAAAAAAAGGGGAACAATAAATGAAATTGGAGGGAGTATTCTATATTGGAAATACACAAGTGTAATCAACGTTATAAACAAATGAGTTATTCTCCTATCGCTAATTAGTTTGAACTTAGTAAGTGAAAATTTACTCCTTATCAATGTGAACGACCCAAGCCCAAGTGCGAAACTAAGAATATCAATATCAATATTACATTATTCAAACTAAACATATTTTAGAATTTTAGAATTTTACTTTAACCTAGTAAAATTAATAGGGTTATTTAATGAAAATAATCCATCCCAAACCTCTTCTTTCCATTTTAATCCATCTTATACTTTAACCCACATTAATCTGAACTATGCACTCATTTATCTTTCGCTGAACCAGGTAACCGACTACTTCTATGTGACGGTCACACTTTAAAAAAAAGTGATCCTTAAATAATTAAAAACAATAATAACCTTTTAAATCCTTCCTTTCCATTCATCCTCTTCATTCTCATCACTAATCACCAAACACCAATAACCACCTTTAGCCTCATCTCACCGGTCCACCACTAAACCGCAACACCAAGGCACCAACGAACAGTCCTACCCCTTCTCTGAAATGACATCCTATCGCACCAAATCATCGTTGCACACCACGCACCCATCCATACAGCCCTGCCACCGCAAAATCTCCACGCCCCACCCCACCACCATCACCACTATCGGATTCCACCATCAACGCCATTAAGAGAGAGAAAGAATGATGGCGGTGGTCGTGAGCAGTATGAAATGTGATGGTTGGTGTGACATCGTAACATGGGTGTTTTAGGTGATAGAAAATGGTGGTGAAAATATAAGTTTTTATTTGGGTGATTAGAGAAAAAAGAAGCAAAAGAAAAGACATGCTTTAATGGTGTATGTCGATTGGGAGTTTTGGGAAGAAGAAGAAGAAGAAGATGGAATATGTTTTAATTTGGGAGATGTTTGTATGTTGTGTAATTAGGTTCTTTGATTTGTAAGTTTTTCTGGGTTGTTGATGAGATTTACGGTTGGAGGGATTTTTTTTTTTTGGGTACATGGGAGGGGCAAAGCCCCATAACTTGATTAATTGCTATTACACGGGGAATGGCTACCCCAAAAATGTCCTCTCTGAGAATTGTACGGAGTTCTTCATACGGTTGGTCAATATGCTGAACTAGAGTGCTGGAATGGACTCCTCGGTTTGCTAGTAAGTCTGCCGCTCTATTAGCCTCCCGATATGTGTGTTCGATTCTAACCAACCAATGTGGTTCCTTTATCAGCTGCTTGCACCTTTGGACTATGAACTTGAGATTATTACTAACAAGTCCGTCTTCGAGGATAATTTTAACACCTTGTGCGTTGTCCATATGAACTAGTAGCTTCGGAATATGAATGGACTTTGCTCTTTCCAACCCAGCGAGTAAGGCTAATAGCTCCGCCTTCATTGATGAGCAAATGCCACAAGAGAAATAAAAGGCAGTGATGAAATCACCTGTCTCGTCCCTTAATACTCCACCTCCACCGGCTGGTCCCGGATTTCCTTTAGAGGCACCGTCAGTATTTAATTGAGTCCATCCGTGTGGGGGAGGGAGCCAACGGACAAATATTTCCTCATTGGAATTTCTTGGCTGGGGTGTGAATATATCATACATATCGAATGCTTTTTTCGAATTTGCAAACTGTTGGAAAAGGAAAGCTTGGGGCTCAACCAGATTTTCACTGTCTCGTCCAAAAACCATGTTGTTTCTCCATCTCCATATCCACCAACATGTAATTGCAAATTGCATTGGCCACTCTGCTACTGAGATTATGTCCTCATTCCCCGCATTTTTCGACAATCAACTCGTAAAAGGCATAGAATATAAGTGGGTATGTGAAGCTTGAATACCAACCAAGCTCCAAATTTGTTGGGATATGGGACACGATCTAAGTAAATGCTCGGTGGTCTCCTCAGCCTCCTCGCACCTAGGACACATGGGATTATCTCCCATGTTTCTCACAACCCGATTAACATTTACCATTAATAGTCCGTGAGCTGCTAGCCATAAAAACATTCGAATTCGTTGTTGGAGTTGGTGGCTGACTGGGCTTTTTCCTTGATAAAATTAAATATGATTTCCCATTTATTTTACCTTTTTTAAAAAAGAGACTGGTAGTCGCCATATTGTTCTCCAAACGGGTGGTTCGGGTAAAGCAGCGTCATCAGAACTTCTTAAAAAACCCAAGGCAGATTTTAAAGAGAACTTACCAGAGGACGAACCTTGCCAATAAAGCGTATCTTCGAGATCGGGGTCGTGAACCAGGTAGATAGAAGCTATACGCTGTAGAATGTTTTGCGGCAAGAAATTAGCAAAGTTATCTCACTTCCACCCTGCGCTTTCACACCACATTTCCCCCACTGTCACATCTTTAACTTCGTCTGGAATTGGTGATAGAGTATGCTCGGCCAGACGCAAGCCGTCAACCCACGCGTGTTCCCAGAAGGAGGTTCGTCTACCGTTACCCACCGCGGATGCTGCGCCTCTGATTAGCGTTTTAGATTGCTTCGTAATTCCGGCCCACACATTAGACATGTTAGCTTTTGGTTGAAATATGTCGATATTACACCTGTTATTGCAGTACTTTGCCCGTAAAATCCGTGACCATAGTCTTGTTGGCTCCGCAAGGACTCTCCACCCTAGCTTAGTAAGGAAAGCCGCATTAGCTTGTCTTGCTGATGTAATGCCCAATCCTCCCATCGATTTTGGTTTTTGAATATTCTCCCATGAAATGAGATGAATTGATTTCTTATTATCATTTCCACCCCACAAAAACCTGCGCGATTTTCGATCAATTGTATCGCATACAGTCCGTGGGATTTTTGCAGTTTGCATACTGTAGTTTGCGATCGTATTCAACGTTGATTGAACCCGGGTAGTACGGCCTGCCAGTGATAAACGCTTAGTGGACCATCCGGCTAATCTTTTATTTATCTTCTCCTCTAGGTGAGCGAAAGTGTGACGAGTCACTCTCCCATTAATAGTTGGCATCCCCAAATAAATACCTAGGTCGTCTGTTTCCTCGAAATTCAGAGCTCTCGAGATCGTATCCCTTGCATCTTGATTCGTATTACCGGAAAAAAAAACTCGTGACTTAGCCTCACTAACTTTCTCTCCTGAAGCTTTACAGAAATTGTCTAGGACATACCGAATAACAAGGGCTTGGTCTTCAGTAGCTTCAGCAAATAGAACCATGTCATCCGCGAAAAATAGGTTCGTGATGTCAGGGCAATTACGTGAGATTTTGAATGGTCTCCAATTTTTGTTACGGACCTCAAGATCGATAGCCTGTTGCAGCTTCTCTAAGCACATGACAAATAAATATGAGGATAGGGGGTCTCCTTGACGGACCCCTCTAGATGGAGTGAATTGTTCGGTGGGCTCTCCGTTCCATAGAATTTGCATCCTAGTTGACGATACACATTCCATAACCACTTCAATTAGGAGATTAGGGAAGCGCATATCTTTGAGAGTGTCTTGAATAAAGCTCCAACGAAGTCGATCATAAGCTTTCTCCAAATCAATTTTGATTGCCATAAACCCTTTATTACCTTTCTTTTTCCTCATCGAATGGATGGCTTCTTGAAAGATAACGATATTATCAGTTATTTGACGTCCCGGGACAAACCCACTCTGTGTCTCAGAAATAACGTATGGCAAGACTCTTTTGATTCTATTAGCAAGGGTCTTGCTGATAATCTTATAAGCGACATTACATAAGCTGATAGGACGGAAGTGTGATTTTGTGTGTTTTTAGGAAGTGTGATTTTGTGTGTATTTATTTTTAATTTCGGAAAAGTTGAAGATGCATAATGAAGAAGATAAATTTGTTGGGTTGAGTGAAGAAGAAAACAAAATAAGGCCCACGGCCAAATGACCTGAAACATTACCGGAGGTATTAGGTAAAAATTAGGCTAAGTTTAACAAAAGATAAAGGAAGGATAAAAATGGGAAGGAGAGGCTTATGATGGATTATTCTCATTAAATAATCCAAATCAATATTTTAGTTAATGTGTAACGTGGACACAATGGGCATCAGATAATCCTTTTTTTCACGCGGTTCACATTGCACATTAAACGACCATGAGAGGTGAGCCAGATGAACATTCTAATATGTTACTGAACGGGTATATGCCAAATAAGACGCCACTTAAAAGACTCTTAGCTTCTTCCTCCTAAAAGTCAAGGCCCCTGATAAAACCAAGAGAGGACTTTAAAGAGAATTTTCCACATAACGTACCATCCCAATAGAGAGACTCCTCTAAGTCAGGATTAGGATAAAGAGAATATAACTCGGATCATACTAAGTTCTTCTTTAGGGAGATAATTAGCAAATTAACCACAGTTCCAACCCAAGTTCTTACACCTTATATCGCTAACTGTAGTACCAAGAATTGTGCATGACTGTTAGGTATACTGGAGGTGGCTTTATAAGATAAACTACCCCCTCTACCCAGGAGTGATCTCAGAATAGAGTCCTCTGACAATTCCCAACGGCCATAGATATACCATCGTAAATTATTTTAACTTGTGAAGAAATCCCGGTCCAAACATTGGACATGTTTGATTTTGATTTTAACATATCCAGATCATGTCTCCCTTTACAATACATAGCACATAGGATCGTTGACCAAACACGTTAACTTGTCTAGTCGAAACAATGCTGAGACCACCTAAAGTTTTGGGACGTTTAGATCATCTTACAAGAAAGGAGATGAACCGTCTTCTTCTGTTCATTTTCATTCCATAAAAATTGTTTAGATTTTTTGTCAAGCGAGTCGCATAAGGATTTAGGAAGATTTGTTGATTGCATACTATAATTTCCCATTGAAGACAAGGTAGATTGAAGAAGGGTCGTTCTTTACGCAAGCGATAAATGTTTTGTGCTCCACCTCTCTAATCTTTTAATGAGTTTCTCTTACAAATATGGCACACATAACACGTCCATTAATAGTCGACATGCCTAAATAATGGCAAGATTCGTCATGATTTCAAATTTAAGGCGGCCGAGGTAATCTCGTCATGCTTGTCTAACGAAACGTTATTTGTGAAAATACTCTTGATTTCGAAATACTCACTTTTTCACTAGAAGCCCCATAAAAATTATCCAACATCCTCATAGTAATATGAGCTTATTCAACATTAGCTGTAACACCCTCACATACCAAGGTGCCTTACCAAGGACCACCCCAGAATGTGAAGCTGCTACCATCTTGGTTGCCCGAGGTAAGTATATTAAAAGTAACCATTCAAGAACAATTATTAAAGTATAAAGTTTAGTGATTATATCGTCTCAAGAAAAACCAAAATAAAGTATATAAATCTCAATACAACAAAACCAAATTATCTAAACTCATAACAACAGAAGCTAGACTCAAAGTGATGACATCCCCATCCTTGTCCCCGCAGCTAAAAGTAATTATCACCTGTCACAATCTGCTCACCATCCCCGAATGGATCACCACAGTTTTCCAAAACACGACGGGGTCAGTCAACTGAATAATCAAGATAAGTTAATCGCAAAGAAACAACCAAAGCAAACAACTGAACAACCATTCTCCAACTCCAATCATATCACATATCCGGCTACACACTTAAGTGTGTAGCCCTGCCAGATTACCCGCCATGACAGGTAATCCTCACCGCCAGTAGGGGACCGCAACCATGCCCACCTAAGCCCCGCTCATCGCAACGAGCAACAACTCATGTCCATTAATTTTCACATCCCTCCTTTGTGACGGGAACCACAAGGGGCGAATCAAGGGCGTAAAACCATTCCCGAAAATGACTCCACTCAGCCGAGGACGCATCTCACCAATTTAGACAAACAACAACAATTCTAACAACCAAGAAAGACAATTCCAATTACGATATCAATCATGCCATCAAGACAATAATTCATCTTAAATCAATTAAACAGACACGTGAGTACGGAAACCCTACCTTAGCACTGATCCGAATACGAGTCTACAGCAGAAGCTAGAAACACTCTTCTACAAATTCTTCACCTAACAATAACCACAACAATCTAATCACAAACATGCAATCACCCTTTTCCCCAATTCCCAACACTAAAAGACAATCTAAACCAAAGATATGGAACTTAGAGACTTACCGACGAAACCGACGCGAGAGAGATAAACAAAGACTCACAAATGATCAAAGACCTTGGGAGTGATTAAGGATGATTAGAGAACGTAGAATGTAATTAGATTTTGATAAAAATAAAAAGTAAAACTGTAAAACACGATTTATAACCTTTAGTCATCCTTAACCAAACCGCAAAAATAAATCCCGTCAGACCGGTTACTCGGTCGAGTACCGAGAGTACTCAGCCGTGTACCCCCTACTCGGCCGAGTATTACACTATACTCGGTCGAGTGTTCCTGGACAGTAGCCTGACCAGAAAACACATGACACTTTACTCGGCCGAATTAGCCCTATTCGGCCGCATAACAAGACCTAGAAAACCGTGGTATTACAGTCTTCCCTCCTTAAAAAGAATTTCGTCCCCGAAGTTCATACCATACCTAAAACAAAACAACACAACGCCACACTAAGTACTTACTGACAACAACCAAAACTACTCGAAGGTACCAACAACACCAACTATACACAACAAAACGACTCGTCCCAAGCTCAAAGATACCAACAACACAACTATGTTGACCTCAAACTAACCAAAATATGCATGCGACCATCTCCCACCCCCTTAAAAGACAACGGTTACATCCCTGTAACCAAACATACCCGATAAAAAAGGTGAGGAAAACGGTCTCTCATAGACTCTTCTGGTTCCCATGTGGCCTCTTCCACATTATGATTACACTACTACAAATACAGGCTATAACAACGGTAAAAAACCGTTGTTATATAAAAAAGCGGACGTTGTTAAAGTGTCCGTTGTAAAAGGTTTTAACAACGGTTGGTTTTCTTAAGGAAACCGTTGTTAAAAATATTAACAACGGTTTTAAGTATAAAAACACGTTGTGAAAAGTGTGACTCAATTTTGGGGGGAAAGTTATAACAACGGGTTGTAATATAGAAAACCGTTGTTATAACTAAAGACAACGGGTTGTTTGTAAATAACCGTTGTTGTTTGTTCTTAAAAAATAAAAAAAAAATTAAATTAAATATTACTAGATGCATGCATAATTACGGCCCGTTATAATTCCGATGCATGCATTATTACTGCCATCACTGTGCATATGAACGGACAATATGGAATGAGAAGGGTTAGTAATAAGATTTGAAGCAGCATTGAGAGAAATGATGATGATTATGGCACAACTTCCTAACATATATATTAATTAAAAAACAACTCAACCCACACATTGCTTAGTATAAATACATTGCATTATCTCAACTAACATTTCCATTATCTCAATATATACATCTCCAAACCCTAACTGCTAAAACAAACTCCAAATAAATTAACCCTACTTAATCTTTCAAAACAAACTCCAAACTCCAACAAAATGAATGATATCATCCTTAAGACTCTTACTATGATCGAGAACAACAACAGTTTCATCCGCCGGTTGCTCCATATTGAGGAAAGTTTGGGAGCTACCTTGCGGATGCTCGATCCGCATCAAGGACGCCAAAGAAGATGGCTTGACGGAGCAAAGCAGCGATTGCGGCTATATGACGATATAGCAATGCTGAACGGAACTCCAAATAGCCAAGGAGGAGAGGACGGATATGATAGAGGAGAATAAGATCCTCTATGAAAATATAAGAATTGCATTTTTATTAATGTAATTTTTTTTTAATTTATGTATTTATAAATATATATATATATATATATATATATATATATATATATATATATATATATATATATATATATATATATATATATATATATATATATATATATATATATATATATATATATATGTTTATCTTGCTTCTTCATCTTGCTTCTTCTTTGTTTTACTAACTAATTATGCGAACAATACTTAAACAAATAACATAATGGTCGATAAAAACACATACATGCAAATGAAATAATTAGAAAAAGAAAATAATGACGATGAAACTAACAGTGACGGCGAGATTTACCTGATAATTACAGAACGTAAGAGACGATGAAATCAACAGTGACGGCGAGAAGATAAAGCAACGATGAGAAAGAGAGAAAGAGACGATGAGAAAGTGTGTGTTTTGTGTTTGTGTTTGTCTGTTGTTTTTGTGTTTGTGTATTAAGGGTTTGTGTTTTGTGGCTGCAGCAGACTTGTGTTTGTGTGGTTTATAGTATGGATGGTATTGACAACGGTTATTAAACAACAACCGTTGTCAAATATGTTTTAACAACGATTGTAAATCAACAACCGTTGTCAAATATGTTTTAACAACGGTTGTAAAAAACACCCGTTGTCAAATATGTTTTAACAACGGGTTACAAAAGTAACCGTTGTGATTACTTTTCACTAACTTTGCGCCAATTTTGCGCCAAATTATTAACAACGGTTCCGCATGTGTTACCCGTTGTTAAAACTAATAACAACGGTTTTTATAACCATACCCGTTGTAATTAATTTTAGTAAAATTCGCGCCATACATTCTACAACATCTATTGTGATTTTCGTGAATAATCGTTGTTAAAGGGGCGTTGTAGTTGCCTGGATTTGTAGTAGTGTTAGATCAAAGTACCTTTAGTAATACGGTCTCACCACTCCTCGTCTTGCGCATTTTACGGTCTAAGATCTCCTTAGGAACTTCGACATAAGTTAGAGAGTCGTCTAACTCTATGTTCTCCACCTCAAGCACATGTGATGGATCACTCACATACTTCCGGAGCTGCGAAACATGAAACACATTGTGAACCCGATCAAGCGATGGTGGTAAAGCTAGCATATAAGCTACTTCACCTACGCGGCTTATAATCTCATAAGGACCGATGAACTTCTTACTCAACTTCCCTTCCTTGCCAAATCTCATCACCCCTCACATAAGTGACACCTTCAAAAGGACCTTGTCACCTACCGCGAATTCAATGTCCCTGCGGTGTAAATCCGCGTCACTCTTTTGGCGATCTTGAGCTGCTTTCATATTTTGACGAATTATACGAACTTGCTCAATCATGTCCTGCACCATCGGTGGCCCTAAAACCACAGCTTCAGCACTATCGTCCCAACATACCGGACTCCTGCACTTCCTGCCATACAAAGCGTCAAAAGGTGTCATCCCAATGCTGTTGTGATAGCTGTTGTTGTACGAAAACTCGATCAAGTCCAGCCTATCTTTCCAACTCCCACCAAACCCTATGGCACAAGCCCTCAACATATCATCTAAAGTCTTGATAGTCCTCTCAGTCTACCATCTGTCGCAGGATGAAAAGTTGTACTCATCTTTAAGGTAGTTCCCATCAAGTTCTGTAACTCTTGCCAAAACCGTGATATGAACCTCACATCTCGATCTGACACTATATTCTTTGGTACCCCATGTAACCAAACCACATGCTTCATATATTCCAAAGCTAGCTGCATCTTAGTCCAAGTATCTTTCATCGGAATGTAGTGAGCTGACTTTGTTAAACGGTCAATGCTCACCCAAATCATATTGTTACCTTGCTGAGTCCTCGGTAACCCCACGATGAAGTCCATAGAGATCGACTCTCATTTCCACTCCGGTACCTCAAGAGACTGAGTCTTACCCTGTGGTCTTCGTTTCTCACCCTTTACTCTTTGACAAGTCAAACACTTAGCCACAAACTCCGTCACATCTTTCTTCATGTTTGGCCACCAAAACGTTTTTTTAAGTCCTTGTAGAGCTTGCCACCACCCGGATAAACGGAATAAGGAGTGCAATGAGCCTCCGTCATGATCAACTTCTTCAAGTCCACATCATTAGGTACACACCATCTCCCATAAAAACGTACACTCCCATCAGTGTGGATAGAAAACCTCAAAACTTTACCACTCTCTACCCTTGACTTCCACTCTAGAATCTTGGGACTAAGTTCCCGTTTTCTCTTTATGTCATCATACAAGCCCGGTTCGATAGTCAAGTCTCCGATGACATCCCCCTTTCGAATCATATGGATCCCTATCTTAGACATCTCATCCCTCAGCTTCATCAAAGACATAACTATACACAACGAATGCACACTCTTCCTGCTCAAAGCATCTGCCACCACATTGGCTTTACCCTCATGATAGATGATCTCCATATCATAGTCCCCGATCAACTCCATCCACCGTCGCTGTCGCATGTTCCATTTCTTTCTGTGTGTAAATATACTTTAAGCTCTTATGGTCTGAAAACACCTTAAAGGTTGCTCCATAAAGGTAGTGCCTCCAAATGTTTAAAGCAAAAACAACTGCGCCCAGTTCCAAATCGTGAGTAGGATAGTTCTCCTCATACGGTTTCAGCTGCCTCGACGCATACGCGATAACCTTCCCATTCTGCATCAACACACAACCCAAACCATTCTTTGAAGAATCGGTGTAAACTTCAAAGTTCTCACTTCCCTCAGGTAGAGCAAGAACATGAGCTGTGGTCAAATGCTCCTTCAAGGTTTAATTTGGAACGCCGTTTCACAACTCACATCCCAACGAAATCTGGTCTCTTTCCTCATCAAGGCTAGCATAAGTCTGGCGATCTTAGAAAAGTCTTTCACGAACCTCCTGTAGTAGCCAGCTAAACCCAAGAAACTCTGAATCTCAGCTATATTCTTCGGTGCTTCCCACTTAGTCACTACCTCAATCTTACTAGGATCCACCGACACACCCTCTTTGGATATCACATGGCCTAGAAAAGCCACTTTCTCCAACCAAAACTCTTACTTAGACAACTTGGCATATAACTGGTTATCTCGCAAAGTCTGTAGTACTACCCTCAGATGCTCCTTGTGCTCCTCCTTAGTCTTATAGTAGACCAAGATGTCATTAATAAAGACGACCACAAACCTATCCAAGAACGGGCTGAAAATCCGGTTCATAAGATCCATGAAAACTGCCGATGCATTAGTCAAGCTGAATGGCATTACCACGTACTCATAGTAACCATATCGCGACCGGAAAGCTTTCTTAGGAATATCCTCATCTCCTATCCTCAGCCGGTGATAACCCGACCTCAATTCGATCTTAGAAAACACTCCTGCACCAGTCAGCTGGTAAAAAAGATCATAATCCTTGGCAAAGGATACTTGTTCTTCACTGTGACATGATTCAACTCTCTGTAGTCGATGCATAGCCTCATACTCTCGTCTATCTTTTTCACAAACAAAACTGGTGCACCCCAAGGTGATGCACTAGGTCGAATGTATCCCTTGTCTAATAACACATCCAATTGATGCTTCTTCAACCCTTCTAACTCTTTAGGCCCCATCCGGTACAATGCTTTAGATATATGTTTCGTACTCGGTTTGAGCTCAACACTAAAGTCGATGTGCTTCTTAGGAGGTAACCCCGGTATCTCGCCTGGAAAAACATAATCAAACTCCCCAACCACTGGTATGTCAGCTGGTGACGGCTCTTCCACAAGCATATGCCTCACACGGCAAAGGATTAAGGGACACTTCTTCCTCAAACATGACTTTAAGGTCATTACCGCGATCAACTTCACCTTAGGCTTTACCATGAACCCCCTATATGATACCTTGACTCCCTTAGGCCCCTTTAAAGACACCCTCTTTTGTCGAAAATATATCTTAGCATCATACTTGCCCAACCAGTCCATCCCAACGATAACCTCAAACGCATCCATAGGAAACTCTAACAAGTTCACCGGTGAGTCTACTTCTCCAGCCACCATGGACACATCCCTATACAGCTTAGAACATGACATTGACTTCCCCGAAGGTATAAACATATTATCTTTCACCAGTTCACATTCTCCCAAACGACCCATAGTTATGGCATGACTCCTAGACACAATAGAGTAGGTTGCCCCCGAATCAAACAGAACAAAAGATGTCGTATTTTAAACAAGAAAGGTACCGGCAACAACGCGAGCATCATTCTCCGCTTCCTGGTTGCCCGTCATAAAGAGCTTCCCACTGCTTTTATGACCTCTACCCTGAACCGTGGTAGCCGAAGTAGTCGGCTTGCTTGGCTGCTGAGTTTTGTGTCACACTGTTGTTTGGACGCTGATAGGATCCTCCATTATTGTGGTTGTAGCCGCCATTGTTGTTGTTATGCCCTCTGCGATTGCCCCAAGACCCAGATGGCCTATTGCTAGCAAAGCTGTGGCTTGGAGCATGTGAAAAGTTCCCCTGATATGTCCCTTGAAAATCCCCTCCTCCTCTAGTACTGGTACACTCATGCTTCTTATGACCCACTCCGCCACAGTTGAAGCAGGTAAGATTAGAGTTATCACTAGTACTCCGGCCGCCTCCTCTTCCCCAAGCTCCAGATCCCCCAGCATAACTAGATCCTCCAGAAAAGGCCCTAGCCTGATTGTGACTGCCCCTCTTGTGACCCGATTGGTTGCCACTTTCACTCTTCGCCTTCCTTTTCTTAGCATTCTTTTCCTTCGCCTCCTTGGCTAAGTCCACTAGCCTCTTAGTGTGCCCTCCTCTTGCATATACCACTTTAAGATCTGTGAGAACCCTGGCTGGTAGTGTAACACCCCCATACTCCAAGTGCCTTACCAGGACCACTTAAGGCATGGAAATGCTACCATCTCGGTTACCCGAGGCAATGATTATCATAAGACAATAAAGAAACATATTTAAATAATAATTAACGTTTAAAGTGATTACATGCCAAAAACCCAAAACTGATAAAGAGATACAAGTTCTCCAAAACTATCTACTATCAAAGACTATAAAACTATCAAGCACAATGAAGACTTCTAAACCGCATCGTGGTGACTCCTCCCGATTATCCCATACGCATCGGCTCATACCGCTCAATAATCGCTCACCACCCCGAATGGATCACCACGAGTTTTTAAAACATTTAACGGGGTCGTACTAATCACACAATTCAATATATCAACAATAAGATAAAAGACGACTTAACCGTCACACACACACACAACCACACCAATCCCAACAATCTCAATCACCGACTGTCCACTGGACCAGCCCTGCCAGTGGGGGACCGCAGCCGTTCCCACCTAAGCCCCGCTCATCATACCGAGCGATAACCCTGTCCATTAATGTGCACATCCCCTCCCGTGGCGGGTTCCACGAAGGGCGAAACTAGGGCGTGAAGTAACTCCCGCAAGTGACCCCACTCAGCCGAGAACGCATCTCGAGAGCCATAGACAACCAATCACAATCACAATCACAATCACAATCATCATATCAAACAACTAACTACAGCACATCACCAATAACCCATTATGGGACTAATACTGAGTAGGAAATCCTACCTGGAAAGCACAACACGCAGACGGTATCTACCGCTGTATCAAAACGGCTCCTCTACGAATTCTCCTCCTATCATACATAACACATAAAGACTACCAATTACTTACTACTCATAAAACCCCCAAACCCTAAATTAGGGTTTGACCAAACCTAGCAAAACATTATAAAAAATATGCTAGAAGCTTACCCTCGACGCAAGGAACCCAACGACACGAAAAACAGCAAGAACCGACCGTCTGAACTCCGGGAATTGTTAAGGATGCGATTAGGAAGATGAACCGACTGCTTTCTCTCTTAAAAGGTTTTAGGTTTTGATAAAAGTGTTTTAAAACAACGACGACTATGTTTAAATACCCTAATCGCATAATTAACAAAACCCGAGAAAAACTCCCCGTAAACCGGACACTCGATCGAGTACCCAAGGTACTCGATCGAGTACCCCCTTACTCGATCGAGTACCCTAGCTACTCGACCGAGTACCCAACAGGTCAGAAACTATTTGATTTCGCAACTTGCCCATAATCGACAGAGTAAGGGCTACTCGATAGAGTACCCCAAGACATATAAATACGGAGTATTACAGTCTTCCCTCCTTAAAAAGAACTTCGTCCCCGAAGTTCAACCCATACATAAAAACAACCATAATAACTCGACCAAGACACAACAACATAACTAAGGACTCAAGAACTCGACCAAACATAAAACATGAACTTTTAACACCCACTCCACCAACTATGTTTACTTCCCTAACATGACTCACGATATCGTATCCACCACAGATATATCTCTCACGACACCAACTCCATACATAACCAACTACCATCCTCTAATCTTTGCTAGCTCCATAATACCATCCACTATCAAATCCAAAATCAAGACA
Organism: Silene latifolia; assembly: GCF_048544455.1. Classification (NCBI taxonomy): domain Eukaryota; kingdom Viridiplantae; phylum Streptophyta; class Magnoliopsida; order Caryophyllales; family Caryophyllaceae; genus Silene; species Silene latifolia. The sequence continues at coordinate 48,101,712 of NC_133526.1, read as the reverse complement.
CTCATAGACATCAAACGGAATGTTACATTCTACCACCCTTAAAAGGAACTTCGTCCTCGAAGTTTACTCACACTCGTAATCTCATCATCCAACTGTCAACACTATCGAAGTATTCTCGCATTCCTAACATCAAACTACTACAAGCACGTCCGTGACCTTTTAACACTATCAACCACAACATATACAAATCCATATCTTATGCTACACCAACACTCTACTTCCAAATATACTACCATATGAACAATCATCAAAATCTCTTTTATCGCATCCTACTCCTCTTAAGATAAATGTTACGTCCTCGTAACCTACTAATACTATATCCTTAGTTATATCTTCTCATTATTCTCATTATCATCACATGTCATAGATAACCACCTATACTCTAAACACTCGTCATGCATATATCCAAGGCTCTCTTACTTAAACAATTCTCGTACTTCAATTCACTCGTCACACCACCTAACCTATACCTCAAAATCTTTATCTTAACCCAAAATTTCAACTTTTCCACATTACCGCAACATGACATACCTCTCTATATAAACTATATGAAACTCCCATCATCAAAAGCATAACTCACGATCCACACTTGTTACGTGCACTCATTCCAGATCCTCAAGTTATTTCCTACCGCAAAACTCATACATAACTTAATATGACACTAATTCCCTCAACACCCTACACTCACTGTCCCAACAAAAGATTATGGACTACCTGCCGCTTTCAGATCATTACAACACATGTTCCACGAATCATTTTTCATTACCATGTCTACTAAAGCCTTATCAAGAACAAGGTCAAAATTACTGTAACAACCTCTCACAACCGTGTCCCATCAATAGAACATCACTATACCATGACAACAACGAAAACATATTCAACTCTATTTCATATCATACTCTACCTCATTCTTAACTTAACCTGGTAAAGAAAACATCAACAAGCAAGACAACTGTCTACATGTTCAACCAAAACTCACAAAGAACAACATCAAACAAAACAACAATCTATGTATAACTGGTATGCACTTTCGAAAACTCGTATCATAATCATCCTGCCTACTCCACCACAACCGGTGACGGCATCACAACACCGCCACCAACAGCCACACCGTAGTGCGAAAATACCCGCATCACAACACTAAATATCGTGCCCGGATCACCACCCGAGGCACCACAACCACATCGATAGACATCACAACTTTATACAACTCCCATAAACACTGACTCAGAATAACTTCTCGGATAAGAAAAACTTACTCAAATCCACTTTACTAAATCACAATGCAACATATTATATGAATTAAACAGATAATAACCTCATGAATATCATCCCCTTACCATATCACGGAATAACATATATCATGAATACATACAAGTATAACCAGTCATGCCAGATCAATCAAATTATTACCTTTTTGAATATCATTCAATTAAATTACCGTGTCCAACATATATTACGAACATTGGATAATGACTTTATAACTATCACACCATACCACTTCCTGTGAGGTCAGAACCTCGCACAAACATTTATACACATCATAGACCCGTAATCACATCCAGCTAGTCAGTCCTGATCACGTAAGTTACCACTCGGTAAAGGTTACCTGTCGCCCGAGCTTAACTCATATGCCCCTCATAACATCTTCCCTCATTCGCATAACCATCACCTCATGCCAAGTATAACCATACCATTACTATTCAACTATTAGCACCCGCCGCATCTAACCACATCTTATACTTCCTTACAACCATACATATCAATCCGGCCTCTACAAAATCAACCTCATTAGAATTGCTACCTTTCTAATATACCATCACCCCTAACCACTAGTCACAAACCATAACACTACCACTGTCCGGGCATCAAACCTCTTACACTCATCTCTAAACATCACGATTTCTTTCCTATCTGTGGTTAACATCCCAAATAACGAACATCAAATCCATCAACAACATTACCTCAACATTCTTCCCAATACTATCCTTAATTGTATAGTCACCCACCTCACCACCAAAATCTCGTATCGTGCAAATTCTTTACCCAACTTATTACTCCCTTAATTCCTCGAAACTCATTATCAATCATATTGTCCTGAAACTTCTATATAATCATTAGCTAATATCCTCATGATAATATCATAAATCTCGACGATTCCTTACTTCTATATCACATAACTCTGGTCAACATTTTTCCTCAGCTTACTTTTATCCTTCTTTTCTCTTTACACTCAACAATAACAATTAATAGTTCAACTCCTTATTCCTTCTAGCTAACTCTTTAGAAATCCAGTTACCCCTTCGTTGCTCCAAAACTCAAATTCCATTATTTTCTACCGACATCATCTCACTCTTTCTTACCATGGATCTTCTCTTATTATGCTATCACTCACACTTGCCACTAATCTATCCATAAAATCCACGTTCATTCTCCCTTTTTACATCTCTAGAAATCAAAATTCTCTTTTTATACCGTTAATTGCCCAAGGAAATCACACATTAGTTTCGTCTCTCGGTGACACAAATTTCAAAACTCAGTCACTATCTGCAAATCCACGTCGCGACATATCCCATTAAGTTCACTATATACCACTCGTCTCAATTCCTCTAAAACGACCTTTCATTACATATATTCTTACTCAACACTATTTCTAACCATCTCCCTCCATAATCCGTTATACATCTCAAGTTGCTTCTATCCACATCCTTTCTTTCAATACTTTCATTCTCACGTTCCTTAGACTCACATCATCCATTGCCCACATTCACATACTTTTACGTTACTCAACACACACTCATATCACTCATCTCATCTCATCTCAGAAAACATGCTCTATGTCTTAATTAAGCCATAACAATCTTCCTTTTCTTTTTCCACTATCTATTACAACCACGTATAACTCATGTCCTCCCACCGAACTCATACTCAACACAGGTGCCACTCACTACACCACAAGATTGGGTAACTTACGCGTCAAGACCAACATACATGTAAAACAATGCATAAAGAAGCAAAATAATAACTTTGAATTAAACATAATATGCAACGAATTCAAAAGATAAGCATATGACCCAAAACAGGGGTCACTAGATCGAGTACATGACACTCGATCGAGTAAGGGACTTACTCGATCGAGTAAGTGAAGATCAGAAGCACGTAAAACAAATTGCCAGGGACACTCGATCGAGTAACTGACGTACTCGATCGAGTACCCCCCTACTCGATCGAGTACCAAGGCTACTCGATCGAGTACCTACGCATTTCTCAGCACTGTCCAGTTTTCGTAAAACAGTCATAACTCACTCATTTCTTGGTCAATTTGGGCGTGTGACCTATCGTTAGAATCGTAAAAGAACAAGCTATCACCTCCAATTGGAATCACATTAAAATCATTTACGCATCTCAAGTTATAACAGTTTAAAGACAACTTTGCTGTAATCAGACGACATAACTATTCGATTTTCTCTTTCAAACAACTTAAACATCAACAAAGCGAATAAAAGCGACTCAATACTTGTAAAACCACTATCCCTAACCACATGTTACGACCTACAAAAAGCCAAACAATAACATTTATCATGCACATAATTCATTTAACTTGCCAATCATGGCTTCCCACATGCTTTTATTCTATCACTTTTCGTAAACAAAATCACAAATACATGACATCAAGTCCCCTATTCACATGTTACTAGCATAATAACATTATAAAATAACTTTCATTATATAACATGCTTAATCATAAATCATATTATCATGCAACGATTATTCATCTTTTTCCACTAATTCATCCATCATGCCACATATTTATCCACCACATTCGTTCAACATATTCACCCAACACATGTTCAATTCACACTCCCAACTTTCTGTACTCTTACTCAAAACGACAACAACAACATGTATACTTACGCATCGCTTTATATATATATAAACAGAACACTTTTCCTTACATAATTATAACATGCCAAATTACATGTATCAATCATTATACTTTCATGCTTTACAATCAACCAACATACAATTCACGTCATCATCATCAATTCATGCAACATACTACTACATAGATACACACAACACACAATATGCACATAACGATCCCGACACATATCCCATGGTGACCGGTTCAAAATTGTAGGGCGAGTTCGCGACTTTAGGACGTCTCCCAAGTCTTTGCATTAGCTCCTACAACCTTTACCCCGGGTTCATTTTAATTGACTCCCTATATTCATTGGATTTATTGGTTACAGGTTTCAGGATCGTCTCTCTGATACCATTTGTAACACCCCCATACTCCAAGTGCCTTACCTGGACCACTTAAGGCATGGAAATGCTACCATCTCGGTTACCCGAGGCAATGATTATCATAAGACAATAAAGAAACATATTTAAATAATAATTAACGTTTAAAGTGATTACATGCCAAAAACCCAAAACTGATAAAGAGATACAAGTTCTCCAAAACTATCTACTATCAAAGACTATAAAACTATCAAGCACAAACGGAAGACTTCTAAACCGCATCGTGGTGACTCCTCCCGATTATCCCATACGCATCGGCTCATACCGCTCAATAATCGCTCACCACCCCGAATGGATCACACAGTTTTTAAAACATTTAACGGGGTCGATACTAATCACACAATTCAATATATCAACAATAAGATAAAAGATGACTTAACCGTCACACACACACACAACCACACCAATCCCAACAATCTCAATCACCGATCGTCCTTTGGACCAGCCCCGAGTGGGGGACCGCAGCCGTTCCCACCTAAGCCCCGCTCATCATACCGAGCGATAACCCCGTCCATTAATGTGCACATCCCCTCCCGTGGCGGGTTCCACGAAGGGCGAAACTAGGGCGTGAAGTAACTCCCGCAAGTGACCCCACTCGGAGAACGCATCTCGAGAGCCATAGACAACCAATCACAATCACAATCACAATCACAATCATCATATCAAACAACTAACTACAGCACATCACCAATAACCCATTATGGGACTAATACTGAGTAGGAAATCCTACCTGGAAAGCACAACACGCAGACGGTATCTACCGCTGTATCAAAACGGCTCCTCTACGAATTCTCCTCCTATCATACATAACACATAAAGACTACCAATTACTTACTACTCATAAAACCCCCAAACCCTAAATTAGGGTTTGACCAAACCTAGCAAAACATTATAAAAAATATGCTAGAAGCTTACCCTCGACGCAAGGAACCCAACGACACGAAAAACAAAGAAGAACCGACCGTCGAACTCCGGAATTGTTAAGGATGCGATTAGGAAGATGAACCGACTGCTTTCTCTCTTAAACAGGTTTTAGGTTTTGATAAAAGTGTTTTAAAACAACGACGACTATGTTTAAATACCCTAATCGCATAATTAACAAAACCCGAGAAAAACTCCCCGTAAACCGGACACTCGATCGAGTACCCAAGGTACTCGGTCGAGTACCCCCTTACTCGATCGAGTACCCTAGCTACTCGACCGAGTACCCAACAGGTCAGAAACTATTTGATTTCGCAACTTGCCCATACTCGACAGAGTAAGGGCTACTCGATAGAGTACCCCAAGACATATAAATACGGAGTATTACAGGTAGTCTATCCATGATCTTCAGTGCCAACCCTTTCTCAAAGCAAAGAGCCAAACTCCATTGACCCATATGCATATCCTCCGAATACCCTGGCACCTCTATAAACCGATGATAGTACTCCGTGACAGTCATATTATCAGCCATGTAGAAGGAATCGAACTCTGCTCTCAGCTTTTGGCGAATGTGCTCCGGCACAAAGTGTTCTCTCATAGTGCTCTTGAAACCTGCCCATGGGATATCATCCTGTCCCTGGTCCCTATAGTATGCCCGAGCATCCTTCCTCACATTCTGCCACCATACTCCAGCCTCATCCCTTAGGTAGAACACAGCTTGTTCCACCATCATATCAGCCGGACACTTCACAACCTCTAGCATCAAGCAGCTTTGGCTCCCCGGTGCCCTCATAAGTAGAGGGGTGGAAGCGAAAAATAATGGTGCTCAGCTGAGATGCATCCATCGGTTTCTCACCTCCCTTACCCACGTTCTGGAGTGCTTCCATGAGCGCATCTTGCTGCTCAATAATTCTGACAACCTCATCAAGACTCATCTTAGTAGCTTGGATGTATGCATCTGACCTCTTTGGCGGCATTTTGAGCTGATATAACCAAGAAAAAGTAAGCACATAGCCTATAGCTCAAAATAAACAAATCACCCGCCAAAGAAGTACTCGGTCGGGTACTTTGAGATGCTCGGTCGAGTACTAAGACTACTCGGCCGAGTATCCTACTCCAGTAGTTGACCTCCAAAACACATAAAACATACTCGGTCGAGTACACAGGGTACTCGGTCGAGTATGCCTCACTCGGTCGAGTGCCCCTCTTACTCGGCCGAGTGATCACAACCAGAAGCTACTGTTTTAAACTCACAAACTAACACTCGGTCAAGTGCTTGGTTACTCGGCCGAGTATCCCCTACTCGGTCGAGTACCCGCCCTGCTCAGCCGAATCATGCCAAAACGAGCTATACTTCACGAAAAAACGTACATAGCCATATGTTTACTACTTCTAAACATGTTACAACCCTCCAAAAGCCAAGTAATAGCCTATATAACCATGTCAAACACTGCAATGCTCAATACATGCAATCATTCTTTTTTTCCATCCAACAACTTTACAAAGGACTCATATATGTTTATATATGTAACACACATTACTTCAGCATATAACGATTCCCAAGACACTCCCATGGTGACCGGCTCAAAGTTGTAAGGGCCTAAATGCGACTTCGGGACATCTCCCAAGCCTTTGCGGTAGCTCCAAACAACTCCTACCTGTGTTCATTTTAATTAGACTCCCTATGTTCATTTGGTTCATTGGTTTTAGGTTCCAAAATCGTCTCTCTGATACCACTTTATAACACCCTCACATACCAAGGTGTCTTACCAAGGACCACCCGAGCATGTGAAGCTGCTACCATCTCGGTTGCCCGAGGTAAGTATATCAAAAGTAACCATTCAAGAACAATTATTAAAGTATAAAGTTTAGTGATTACATCGTCTTACGAAAAACCAAATTAAAGTATATAAATCTTAATACAACAAAACCAAAGTATCTAAACTCGTAACAGCGGAAGCTAGACTCAAAGTGATGACATCTCCATCCTTGTCCCCGCAGCTGAAAGTAATCTTCACCTGTCACAATCTACTCACCATCCCCGAATGGATCACCACTGTTTTACAAAACACGATGGGGTCAGTCAACTGAATAATCAACATAAGTTAATTGCAAAGAAACAACCAAAGCAAACAACTGAACAACCAGAAAAGGACCTCACCAACATAGACAAAAAACAACAATTCCAACAACCAAGAAAGACAATTCCAATTACGATATCAATCATGCCATCAACACAATAATTCATCTTAAATCAATTAAACAGACAACTGAGTCAGGAAACCCTACCTTAGCACTGATCCGAATACGAGTCTTTAGCGGAAGCTAGAAACGCTCTTCTACAAATCCTTCATCTAACAATAACCACACCAATCTAATCACAAACATGCAATCACCCTTTCCCCCCAATTCCTAACACTAAAAGACAATACTAAGCCAAAGATATGGAACTTAGAGACTTACTGACGAAACCGACGTGAGAGAGAATAACAAAGACTCACTAACAATCAAAGACCTCGGGAGTGATTAAGGATGATTAGAGAACGTAGAATGTAATTAGGTTTTTGTAAAAATGAAAAGTGAAACTGTAAAACACGATTTATAACCTTTAATCATTAATACGTGCCTAATGTATAGTCTTTTTAGCCTATTTTCAGCACGTATTTCTATGCATTTCTATACTGTTTTTATAGTATTTTGCCCCGAATTGGCTACTTTGGTGTATTTTGTCCTTTTTGTAGGAATGATCGCGGAAGTAGCGGAACCATACCTTTTTTTGTCCTTTTTGCATGCATTTAGAGGAGACGGGATTATCCCAGAGTGAGATGTTGCACTTAGAAGTGTCGTTGCACGCTTTACGAGGCATTTGGGTGAAGACGTGAGCTGAATTGAAGACCCAAGTGGTCTATCGAGCTGATTGGTGGTCTATCGAGTGATTCCTAAGCTTCCCAAGGCTCGATCGAGCTATTCCCTTACTCGATCGAGTAAGCTGCATTTGACCAAGCCTCGATCGAGTACCCTGAAGGTCGATCGAGGAGTTTCTGCTGAGCTGATGGTCGATCGAGTGGTTCAATCCACTCGATCGAGGGGTTTTTCACGGGCATGGGCTTTGCTCCAGTCCGTGTGTTTAATTTTCGCTAAACATTGTTTGTTTCCTATTTAACCTATGTTTACTAGGTTAATTAGGCATCTCTCTTGACATTATTCTTTTCACTATCCTTTTTACGATTCACATTAGAATACACTGTTACTTTCGACGTTGGATTGTTTTCACTCAGATTTCGTTCTTTACGCCGGAATTGCTCGGATTGTAATTCTCTTTCTCTCTTAATAATAATTAACTTTCTTGTTGTTTTAATTCTTGTTTTTGTTATCATTCTTCTGCCCTAGTTTATTTATCATTGCATTTTATTGTTATTTCGTCATGTCTTCTCATTTGGAATCTTACATGCTGTTAGTTTAACAATAGACATGAGTAGCTAATCTCCCTTCATGTTGGGATTAGGGGATCTGCGGTAGAATAATGACGACGTAGTGAATGAATTAGACGAATCGACTAAGAGACCCTGTCACTATAGCAATATAACTGTAATTCTCGACCTAGTTGAGTGCACGCTTCTATGTCACCCATTAATCTGGCTACAATTAACCTTGGATCGAAAGATTGGATTAAATAGGCCTGCTATAAACAGTAGACTACCCTAATGAGGACGAAAGTTAAGTTAGTGGTATTTTAGGGTGGGAAGTGGACCGAAAGGACCTTCTAATATCCGTCTCGCATTAGTTCGTCTGAGTCATTTACTGCTAAGTTGTTGTACTACCGTAGTGAACCGAGTTCCCGACATGTCCCTCTCTTATTGATAGTTTAATTCATTTTCCTGCTTATCTGCTCTTCTCTTTATTTCTCTTTCCCTTTACTCCGTAGTTAGAACCAAAAATTAATCAACCCCAATTGCGACCATAGAATTAGAAATAGATAGCTGTAGTTGCATTCCTCCCTGTGGATTCGATACTCGACTGCCTCTACTACATTTTTAGTTGAGACCGTTAGGTTTTATTTTTGACAGGTACGCGACAGACGTGTCAAATTTTAGCGCCGTTGCCGGGGAGGCAATCTATTTATTTATTTGTTTAAATTTTATATGTTTTTAGCCTCAGGGGATTTTTCCCTTGAGGCCGTTTTAATCTTTTGTTTAGTGCTGTTTTGATAGGCCTTACAGGTACTACCTAGACAGTTCTAGGTGAAAGACAGTCAAAGGGAAGGCTTGAGTACCTTTGACCCATCACCGATGTCCCATTATATGGAACAGCCGGTGATCTGCTACGGGAGATGTGGTTCTCACGAGCACAATGCATTTTTGTAGTTGTGCCGCCACATCCGCCCTATCAATGGCCACCGCAACAAGATTCCCCTGATATACAAGAAGAAGACATTGCGGAGCTGAAATCCTTGATGGAGGCACTTGCATTCCAAGTGCAAGAATATGTCTCGCGATTTGATGAGCTCGAGTCTGCAGTTGCTCAATTAGCAAATTTGAGATGGAGAGAGAAGAGATCGCGGAGTCGATATATTTAATGAGAATGCTTGTATCACAAGTGCAAGAGAGTGATAGATATATGGACGCTCGAATTCCCGAACTGGAGTCACAAATAGCTCGGTTAGCGGTGAGATGCAAGAAGAAGAGGTTTATCTTCTTGAGAGCGATTTTTTCGTAAGGAAACCGTGTTGCCCAATGATGAGGATGACTTCTATGACTCGGACGACGAGTTCCTATCATATTTCACTACCCCACGCGAAGATTTCAGCGCTGTACAGGAGGAATCACTCGATCGAGTGACAATTATTGGTCGATCGAGTGATTTTCCAGAAGAACTTGCTCGATCGAGTGAATATTCTACTCGATCGAGTGGAATGCAGGAGGATAGTTCTCGATCGAGTGATTTTTCCACTCGATCGAGTGAATTGCGGGAAGAAATTGGTCGATCGAGTAACAATTCTGCTCGATCGACTGATTTGGTCATTGGGAGCTGTAATTCATCATTTGGGCTTGATTTTGATGACGATTATGACGATGATAACGGTTATGGTGAATCCCCCTTATTCAAGGCCGAGTTAGATGCACTTGAGGCTGAGATTTACGGGACGAATTCCACTGAGGATGACAAGGAGGTAGCTGAGTCGGTAGTCACTCCTAGCACGGAAGAGGTAATGAATTCTTTTATCTATGATTCCGTCATTGAGAGTGATCAACCTGAGGTATTGAACGGTAATCTGTTTATTGCTTGTTTAAATAGTAAATTGCCTCGTTTGACTTACGCTTTGCATTCTAATGCTTTACCCCTTCCTAGTAGGTCGTGCTACTTAACGATTTTTCACCGCCCTTATCATTGTAAATTCGTTAATCTGAAATGGAGCCCTACTTATTTGATAATTGCTCCCGCGCTCCTATATTTTGTGGATAAATTTAGGAGCGCTCATAGGAAATTTGTTAGACGTAAACGGTTTTATATTTTAATTTCCTATTTCTGTAATCCACTTTTGTGCTACTTATGCTTTTGTGTAGCACATGCGCAGCTATTCGACAGGTTGCTGCGCGCTTTGAGCTGTTTTGATTGTGATCATTAGAGAGGCTCGAAGAAAAAGAAGGTCGAGCTGGGACCTGACTGAAGCTAGCGCTACCCGGGAGGCAACCCGGCGATTTTAATTTCACTTTTTTATTTACTTTCGGTTGCAATAAATGGTTTTATACCATAGACTATCTCAGTTTACTTGTCTTGTTAGTTCGCGGGCTGTTTTCATTTGCATTTTGCAGGAATTCATCGAGCATCACTCGATCGAGTGGTTTTTTCTACTCGATCGAGCACTGTAGCTGAAGGATTCACTCGATCGAGTGATTAATCTACTCGATCGACCACCTGCAAGATGAGAAACTACTCGATCGACTGCTATTCTCCTCGATCGAGCAGTTTTTGGATGCCCTTTCACCCTTTTGACTTGGATTAGCTTCCTGAGACGGTTTTCCGGGCCCTTAGCAACCTCCCATTTCATGGTCGGTTTGGGGAGGTCCCCTTATTCGCGCAATCTTGTGAGTTTTCCGCATTTACTCTCTTTCTCCTTCAGTTTGCATTTCCTTTCCATGTTTTGGTACAATGGGGGCATTGTACGGTTTGGTTTGGGGAGGTTATGCATCCATATCTGTGTCTGCATCTTGTTTTTATTGCATTTCTGTTATCACGTTTAATTTTCTGCTTGCATTGTTATTTATTTCATAAAAATAAAAAAAAATCTCATAAAAATTGAAAAATTGTTAAAAATTCAAAAAAAAATCATGTTTATTTTTGCATATAGGTTGAGTCGGAACGGTAGATTTCAATGATGATATTGCCCTATAATTGTCTTTTTGCTTAAGCCTTGCATTAAACTATTATCTTTTTAGCATTGTCTTATTGCATATCTACGAGTTTATGTTTAAATTTAGCTGAACGAATAGACTTGACCTGATATTTTAGCAACCTACTTATAATTTCTAAGAATTAGAGCCTTATAAACTGGTGTCATTTATGACCAGTTTCATGTAGGATTGTGAGTAGTTACTCCTTGCATAGCATGTTCATTAATTTGCACAAATATGAAATTCAATTGCTTTTTGCCGTCATACATTCGGGTTAGTGGTTGGTGTCACATGCAGGGAGGTGCTTACAATTTTCCCTTTCTTTCATTTTTACCCATAAACTCCACATTAGCCAAATTTGCCTGTTGACCCTTAGCTACATTCCAAATTTAGCCTGCCTTGTCAAGCTAGTTTAGTGTATGTTTTGCGGTATATATTTCATTGTATCAAATTTTGGCGCGTATTCTGTTGATTTGGAGTTGGTAGAAAAAGAAAAAAGAGGATGAATTGAAAAAAAAAAGGAGGTTGATGAAAAAAGAATTGAAAAATGAAAAAAAAGAAATCGAAAAATTCAGAAAAAGAATGTGAAGAAGAAACCGAAAAAGAAAAAAAATATGAAGAAAAGAAATGTTGTTTGGTTGACGGTTTCTGCTCCTATGTTCTATCTTACATAATTTGAGGAGTGAGTTCAGTTTGGTTTGGTGAGATTTTATGCCAAATGAAGGGCATGTGTTAGATTCATAATTGAGTTGGAAATGGATATGTTTCATATGGTTTTGTTTAGGTACTAGCTTGATCACCTATACCTCCACATTCCCATAATTGTTTTGCCTTTCCTTACCCATTGCCTCACTTAGCCATATTTTTGTAAGCCCTCGGCTGTGACAGGACCTTGTTTAGTTGGAATGTATGTTTGGTAGCTAGAATTGTCTATCATATTAGTTGCATGCATGTTTATGTGGGTCGTAGTCTAGGTGAGCGACTATTTTTCTTTCTCTCTTACATATATATGTTCACCCTTTGCTTTATGAGAGAAGAGTGACCCGTGAGAGTCCATTATTGAAGGTCTAGCAAGGTCGACGGTTCAGCTTTATTATAGACATCTTATAACTCGTTTGCATTTGACTATCTGCTATAAGTGTTAGTTTGCTTGTATTAAATTGGCTTAAGTGGGCATTTGTAGCTGGCTCTGAGTTATCTTTTTCCGTTCCTTTAGTTGCATTTTAGTTTACTCGGGGACGAGTAAAGGTTTGGTTTGGGGAGATTAAAATCAAAATTTGACACGTCTGTCGCGTACCTGTCAAAAATAAAACCTAACGGTCTCAACTAAAAATGTAGTAGAGGCAGTCGAGTATCGAATCCACAGGGAGGAATGCAACTACAGCTATCTATTTCTAATTCTATGGTCGCAATTGGGGTTGATTAATTTTTGGTTCTAACTACGGAGTAAAGGGAAAGAGAAATAAAGAGAAGAGCAGATAAGCAGGAAAATGAATTAAACTATCAATAAGAGAGGGACATGTCGGGAACTCGGTTCACTACGGTAGTACAACAACTTAGCAGTAAATGACTCAGACGAACTAATGCGAGACGGATATTAGAAGGTCCTTTCGGTCCACTTCCCACCCTAAAATACCACTAACTTAACTTTCGTCCTCATTAGGGTAGTCTACTGTTTATAGCAGGCCTATTTAATCCAATCTTTCGATCCAGGGTTAATTGTAGCCAGATTAATGGGTGACATAGAAGCGTGCACTCAACTAGGTCGAGAATTACAGTTATATTGCTATAGTGACAGGGTCTCTTAGTCGATTCGTCTAATTCATTCACTACGTCGTCATTATTCTACCGCAGATCCCCTAATCCCAACATGAAGGGAGATTAGCTACTCATGTCTATTGTTAAACTAACAGCATGTAAGATTCCAGCAGAAGACATGACGAAATAACAATAAAATGCAATGATAAATAAACTAGGGCAGAAGAATGATAACAAAAACAAGAATTAAAACAACAAGAAAGTTAATTATTATTAAGAGAGAAAGAGAATTACAATCCGAGCAATTCCGGCGTAAAGAACGAAATCCGAGTGAAAACAATCCAACGTCGAAAGTAACAGTGTATTCTAATGTGAATCGTAAAAAGGATAGTGAAAAGAATAATGTCAAGAGAGATGCCTAATTAACCTAGTAAACATAGGTTAAATAGGAAACAAACAATGTTTAGCGAAAATTAAACACACGGACTGGAGCAAAGCCCATGCCCGTGAAAAACCCCTCGATCGAGTGGATTGAACCACTCGATCGACCATCAGCTCAGCAGAAACTCCTCGATCGACCTTCAGGGTACTCGATCGAGGCTTAGTCAAATGCAGCTTACTCGATCGAGTAAGGGAATAGCTCGATCGAGCCTTGGGAAGCTTAGGAATCACTCGATAGACCACCAATCAGCTCGATAGACCACTTGGGTCTTCAATTCAGCTCACGTCTTCACCCAAATGCCTCGTAAAGCGTGCAACGACACTTCTAAGTGCAACATCTCACTCTGGGATAATCCCGTCTCCTCTAAATGCATGCAAAAAGGACAAAAAGAGGTATGGTTCCGCTACTTCCGCGATCATTCCTACAAAAAGGACAAAATACACCAAAGTAGCCAATTCGGGGCAAAATACTATAAAAACAGTATAGAAATGCATAGAAATACGTGCTGAAAATAGGCTAAAAAGACTATACATTAGGCACGTATCAAATCTCCCCAAACCAAACCTTTACTCGCCCTCGAGTAAACTCAAAACTAAACTAATGGAACGGAAATGATAACTCAGAGCTAGCTTAACTTGTCTACTTGAACCACTTTAATGCAAAGAAATCAACGATTAAAGCTAGGGTCAATACGCAAACGAATTATAAGTCGTTCAAAAATAAAGTCGACCTATCGACCTTGCAAGACCAACAAAATCGGACTCTCACGTGGTCACTCTTCTCTCATGAAGCAAAGGGCGAATGTTATATGTAAAAGAGAGAAGAAAAGACAGTCACTCGCCTAACTGCGACCTACATAGCATGCATGCAACAAAAATTGAAAGACAATTCAAGTACTAATGCACACACTCCAACCAATAATGTCCGTCACAGCCGAGGGTTTGCAAATAATATGGGAATAGTGAGGTTCAGGTGAGAAAAGGCAAAACAAGTTATGGAAATGTGGAGGTAAAAGCGTCAAGCTAGTTCCTAACAGGACCATAATAAACCATCCGGATCTCAAACTGACTGAAAGACTAACACAGGTGCCCTTTACTTGGCACAAAACTCACTAAACTGGAAGCACAATCTCCTCAAAAAATATAGAATAAGAGTGGAGGAGCTAGACGGTCACAAAGTTCCCTTTTTTAACCACCGTCTGACCAACCTTTTTTTTTTCTTTTTGTACGTGAATCTCATCATGTTTTTTTTCATTTTCTTTCTCTTTTCTTTTTTTTTTCTTTTTCTTTCACGTTTTTCCTCTTTTTTTTTCAATACTTTTTTTTTTTCTTCCTCCTTTCTTATCACAAACACCAACTCCAAACAGAAATTACGGACCAAACTGCAATGGAAAACATACCACAAAAGGACAGACTAACTAGCTTGACTAGGCAGGCTTGTTTGGACTGTGGCTAATGGGTCAAAAAGGCAAGTTTTGGTCAATGTGGAGCTAAATGGGTGAAGGATGTAAAGAAAGGGAAATTTGAAAGACCCTCCCTGCATGTGACACCAACCGCAAACCCGAATATGTGCATTTGACGAGAAATTGAATGTCATAAATGTGCAAATGAGACGAACATGCTATGCAAGGAGTACTACTCTCAAAATTCCTAATGAACTGGTCATGAATGGCACCAGTTATGGCTCTAAAAACTCAGAATTTTTAAGTAGTTTGCCAATTTATCAGGTCAAGTCTAAACAGTCAGCTATTATTTGAACAGAAATTCGTAGACTATGCGTATGACAAAGCTAAAAACCATCAATAAAGTGCAAGGCTCAAGTAAATCGACAAGTTAAGTGCAATTTCATCACGGGAATCTACCGTTCCGACTCAACCTAAATGCAAAAATAAACGTGAAATTTTTTGAATTTTTAACATTTTCTAATTTTTTTTTTGATTTTTGATTTTTTGAAAATAAACAACAAATGCAAACTGAAAAATGAAACGTGAATGCAAAACAAATGCAGATGCAGACTCAAAAGGATGCAATACCCTCCCCAAACCAAAACGGACAACGCCCTCGTTGTCCTCCAGCATACACCAG
The DNA here is from genome assembly GCF_048544455.1 of Silene latifolia. NCBI lineage: Eukaryota > Viridiplantae > Streptophyta > Magnoliopsida > Caryophyllales > Caryophyllaceae > Silene > Silene latifolia. The sequence continues at coordinate 48,085,810 of NC_133526.1, read as the reverse complement.
CAGAAAAATGGGGGATGGGGGTATACAACCAATAAAAGAAAAATAAAGGAGACGAAATAAAAAAAAATGAAAGGACATACAAAACACGAACTTCCCCAAACCAGCCAGAAAACTGGGGAAGTGAGTAGACCAGTAGCTACTCGTCGTCGGCACCGCCGTCTCTCAGGTACTCCGACTCAACAAAACGGTCTCCCCAAACCAGCAACAAACAAGGGGGAGACTCAGTCGTCATCTCCAGGCTGATCATCCGGACCGGGTATGAACGGAGGGTCACTCTGCTCCTCTCTGGTAGCTCTCGCTGCTGCCTGCTCTGCCCGTAACCGCACCTCTCGTGCTACCGCTGTCTCCTCCGGCTCCTCTTCTGAGTCAGAAGGTAGTGGAGGGTACCCGTCCGCTGGGTATCGGTAGAAGGAAGGATGCGGCCACCCCTCTGGAATCGGTCGCCGGGCTCGGATGTGGAACTCGTAGAGCGGGAATACAGCCAAAGCCATATCCCGTCTCATCTCAGTAATGTACCTGCACATATCCGAAAGCGCGGCATCACGACGCCCTTGGTCCATGACCTCGGGCGCCTCTAAAGCAGGAGGGCAGACAAAATTGGCCGGAAAAACCGAACCAGAAGGAGGGTCAAGTGGTGGTGGAGTATGAGTCTGAGTGTGTGAGGGTGTAGGCTGAGGCGTGGGGGTCGGTCCAGCCTGGGCCTGAGTCTGAGCCTGAGAGCTAGAGGATGCTCCGGCTTCCCGCTTCCTCTTCTTAGAAGAAGAAGAGGGAGGGGTGAAGGTAAGGTGGTAGGTAGGTGGAGGTGGCCTCGCTCCCTCGGCGCAGCGAGAGGGAGCGGTGAAAGTGGCGGAAGGGTAGAGCACGGCAAGGTAACGTGGACGTGGAGCCACGGATCTTCCACGTCCTCGCACTCCCCTTCGCCTTTGGGAACCGGTCAAGACGACCATGGCCTCCGAGGTCAAGGAGAGCCATCTCATCGGTGCGGTGAGTGAAGGGTCGGTGGGGTAAAGGTGGCGGGCAATCCTAGTAACTAGCCCGCCACGGACAACAACAGCGGTCTTGACCGAGTCCCAATACCGTTCAATCTTTGAGCTACCGGATAGGCAATGTTCAGAACAAACGGTACACGGAGTCAATGTTGAGGTACCCGCGAGAATCGCTAGCTCGGTGTTGGTCAAGTTATTGGGCTCGGGCGCCCAAAAATGGTCTCTCCTAACGACGCAAGTAGTGTGGGCGCAGTAAGTGAACATGAGCTCCCTTCCGTGTCTGGAAGGGAGTGTGAGAAAGAGCAGCCCAAAGTGGCTGAAGGAGCTCTCGAGGTGGGGCAGTGGGACCGTCACTAACTAGTCCTAAAACCTGCCCAAACTTGGCCAAGGTCCAGTGATGCGACTCGTTGCGGAGTCGAAAGTGAATGCAGGAACTGGAGTGGTCGGCAGTGTAAGAGTCGGTGTCAAAGAAATAGGAGCTAAAGAACTCGTACGTAAGAGTACGAATGGTGGCCTCCTGCATGGCAATCAAACCCGACATACCCGTCCCGTTCAACAAACTACAGACCTCCTCGTAAATGCCTAAGGTCTCTAAGTCAGTCCGCGCAAGGAAACAGGTGGAGGAGAGAGGGCAACGAAGTAAAGCAATTAACCGTTTCCGGTGAGCCTCGGAAATGAAACGTACCGTGGGCATCTTCGGTAGAGGTGTGAGAGCGCCCTCTCTCGTAACAACAGCCGCAGACGGGCTGGAAGTGATGGCTAACTGGCTAGCCTGCTGAAGTGTCCTCGGTGGCAGCATACCAGGCTGCTGGAAACGAGGAGTGCGTCCACAGTCCAGCAAGGAGAAAGGCCCGGTAGGAGTGGTGGCTGGTGTAGCCTGAACCGAGCTCCCGGCTGAGCTAGCCGCGGAGTAAACTGTCCCTGCAGCTGAGACAAGCAGAACTGGTGCTGCAGTGGTGACCGAGGCAGAGCTAGTGGCAACAGCATGGACCACTGACTCGCTCACGGCCGAGCTGGAGGACGTACTAGTAGAAGACAGAGAACTCGCGTCCATCCTGCAAGGTATCAAAGGGCACGAAATAAGAGAAGATGCTGCTAACCGTGGCTAAAACAACCGCTAACCAACATGTGACAGCAAAAAGAATGGCCCTATTGGTCGAAAAATTCGACTTCCAGAATGCAAAACCCAGCAATTCCTCAAACCTCGAATTACAGCATGTGAGTGGTGATAAAGTGACAAAATATGACCGCTAAGAAAGACTGAAATCAGCAAGGAACAGCATGCGACAACATACAGTCTACTAGCAAGCGAAAAGCACTCACGGAACAAAAGTCCCAATAATTCACAGCGTATACGGGCGTTAGGGGACGGCAACAGCAGTTAACAACATCAGTAAGTAGGCATGGACTGAAGTTAAGCAAGCAAGGCAACATAGAGGCCGTCTAACATTCGAAACACTCGACTTACAGGAACCCTAATCGCGGAAATCGCGCAAAGTTCGAATTAACATGTAGAAGCAAGGAGGAATTGCGAAAATATCATCAATCAAGCTAATTAAGGGCATATAAACACAAATAAGTCGAAACAAAATCGACTAGACATGGATTTTCGAGCCCTAAATCAAATCACCTCAAAAAAATCGAATTAAATGAAGAGAAAATGCAAAGAGTGTGATAGAAATACTTACTTGATGATGATTATCCTAAAACAAGCACTTAAACTTCAAAAACAAGCAAGCAAGGCGGATTTTTAATCGAAAACCCGCGGAACCCTAATTCCCTTTGAAAACCGTGAAAATGAACACCAAATAAGAGGAAAACAAGGGGCTATTGAAGAATAATTAGCTAGCAATAGGATGTAGGTGGTGGATTTGGTAATTATGGGCAAAAAATGGGGATTTGGGGGAAAAAGAAATCGCAATAAGGGGAGTTTAGACGGAAGTTAGGGATAAATGAAATAGAATTAGAAAAGTAAAGAGTTTTAAGAAAGAAAACTCCCGTTTACTGTTCACTTCACTCGATCGAGTGATTTTAAGTCACTCGATCGAGGACTTTTTCATGTCCCTCTGCTCGATCGAATACAGAACCTCTCGATCGACCTGTTCCTCTGTGGCCTTCCTCGATCGAGTATCCAGCAAGCTCGATCGAACCAACTTCACTCGATCGAGTACAAAAAAGTACTCGATCGAGGACTTCCTCGTGTAGGCTTCTTTGAATTTCCATCTTTTCTCCTTGATTTGCGTGCATCTTCCCCAAACCTGCGTAAAACATATCCAAACATATCCCAAAATACCAAAAACACAGTAAACGCAGTCTATAGTCTCAGTCTAAGCTAAAGAAATTGCTAACTAATTGTCCTAAAAAACGTAATAAATAAATTCAAAAGAAATTCAACCAAATGTCTATTACACTTTGTTACACGGGGCATTTCCCCGTTTAATTCCCATTAGCTTTCAGTAGCCCCTTCGTGGGCTTCTGACTGGAGGACGTCACTTCAGCAATACTGACCGTCCTCTTTGATTTCCATGAGCTTGAATTACTGTTTGCAAGAGGAGGAGGAACGTAGTTCCAATCTATGTAGGTTCGAACTGTCTTCGTTCTCGCCCCTCTGTCATCTTCCTTGGCATCCTTTGCTCCAGCTCGATTGATAATGGTCGTACCACGTCCTTTGACAACTCCTTTCTTGCCTTCATCTGTACCTGCAGTAAGGAGAATAGGCGATTTTTCCTCCCTTTTGCTCTCAGTGTGAGGCGGAGGGTTAGCAATAACAGCAAAATTCTCCAAATTTTCATCTGGAGTGTCAATAATAGGGTCAACAGAAGAGAGGGCATTGCAAGGCTGAGCTTGCATGGGAGCCCTCCGGAACTTGGACTGATGGAAAGTCAACTCCTCGTCCCCTACCTGGAAGGTCAAAGTCTTCCCGACGTCTATTTACGCACGGGCAGTGGACAAAAATGGTCTCCCTAAAATGATAGGGGTGTGCACATCTTCGGGGATATCTAAGACGATAAAATCGACGGGAATAAAGAACTTCCCGATCCGAACAGGTACGTCCTCTGCTATACCTAGTGGCGGTGATAAGCTACGGTCGGCCATCTGGACAGTCATGTTGGTGCAACTCAGTTTTGTCACACCAAGTCTCTTGGCTAGAGACAATGGTAAAACACTTACGCTAGCGCCTAAATCGCATAGCGCATTATCAATAAATTGCATACCTATGTGACAAGGGATCGAAAAACTACCCGGATCTGATTGCTTAAGGGGTAGCTTATTTTGAGATAGGGCTGACCCCATCTCAGTCAAAGCTACGGTCTCGTTATCATTAATGGTCCTCTTACGTGCTAAAATCTCTTTCATAAATTTCAAGTAAGAAGGTACCTTAGTCAGCAATTCAGTGAACGGCACGGAAACTTCCAAACTCTTCAAAAGCTCAACAAATTTGCTAAACTGTTGATTAATCTTGGTATTCTGCAGCCGCCTCGGGAAGGGAACCGTAATTGGAATTTCAAGTCCCTTGTTTCTTGCCTCCAAAGTGTCTTCCGGAGCAAGTTCAGTATCCTTTGGACGCTTCTTACCTCTCGAACGAGGTCTTTCTGGTGATTCCTCGCTTAAACGAGCACTAGCAGGCTCTCGAATAAGCTTCCCGTCATCAATATCACTCGATCGAGCAATGTGTTCACTCGATCGAGCACCTTCTTCAGCAACTTTAGTCGATCGAGCAACGTCCCCCCTCGATCGACCATCTTCAGCTTCCAGTTCACTCGATCGAGCAGGATGACTACTCGATCGAGGGCTTTTCTCACCAATTCCACTCGATCGTTTGTTTGTTTCAAAGATCGACTTGATCGATCGAGTAACTCTTGTGTCGTGAGTCCTTTTCTCTTAACGAGAACACTTTGTTTGTTCATCATTGGCAATGACTTTCCTGTCCGATTTACGCACTACGGTCCTTCATAAGAGAGACCACTTCTCAATTCTATCAAATGGACCGTCTCATTTGGGTTCTTCTCATTTTGAGTCGGTAAATGACCCGGCTTCCTCGAGGATTGATTAGCGGCGAGTTGGGCCACTTGAGTCTCAAGTGCCTTTATGGTCGCGTCTCTCTGTTGATCACTTGTGCTTCTTTGTTGATCACTCGCATGAAGCTGCTTTGTAATGGCTTGCATCATAGACTTTAACTCTCCCATTTCACTCACCCCACTTGAAGATGAACCGTGGTTAGGAGGGTTAAAAGACGGAGGCTTCTGATAGCCTTGTTGCTTCTGGTGTGGAGGAATATAGGGCTGCTGCTGCTGATTTGGAGGAGCGGTGGGGTTGAGTACGTTGTTCTGATTACTCCACCTCAAATTGGGGTGGATATTCGGCTCGTAATGAGTGTTGTTTTGCCTGTAGTGTTGAAAGGCAGCACATTGCTCATAAGGACTAGGACAATAATCAGCGACATGTCCATCTACCCCACATCTCGTACAGACGAAAGGACCGTCTGTCATAGCATTAACCTGGTACATCCCTGGCTTGAGAGCTCCCCCTAGTTCGTACTTGTCGAACCTAGCAGTAAGGGCTTCTAATGCGGCCACTGAAGAGGATTCAACAGCTCTCCTTTGGTTTCCTCTTGAATTCCCGTATTCAGCCCTGTGAGTGGCTAAATCATCTATAATTTTCCATCCCTTCGTCGGCCCCAAGTTGTCAGAAAATCGACCGTTAGCTGCCGCATCTAGTATAGCCCTCTGATCATCATATAAACCATTGTAAAAATGGTTACACAGGCTCCACTTTTCGAAACCGTGATGCGGTATGGTCCGCACCAGTTTCTTAAACCGAAGCCATGCCTCGTGGAAATTCTCGTCGGGCCCTTGTTTGAAGCTGGTTATCTGAGCTCTGATGGCTATGGTTCTCGAAGCAGAAAAATACTTCTTATAAAACGCCAATGCTAGCGAATTCCAGTCCACTATGCCGTGAGCAGCTCTATCCAAATCCCTGTACCACTCCCTCGCAGCATCGCGGAGTGAGAAAATGAACATAGTTTCTTTAATCTGGTCAGCTGTCACGCCAGTGGGAGGTGGTATGGAGCAGCAGTAATCAATGAAGGTCTCCATATGCTGAGCTGCATCTTCCTTCGCAGCTCCCCCGAACTGATTTTTCTCGACCATGCTAATGTAAGACGGCTTAGGCTCGAACTTCCTGGCATCTCCCGGCAGTTCGAACCCTTTATAAAGATTATCAGCTGTGGGCTCGGAGTGACTAGCGATGGTTGCTTCCTCAGCCATTTCGGGAAATTCTGGGAAAGTGATAGACTCAAGTGATAAATCGGAAACTGGAGAAGACGGCGGGTTGTCTTCGAAAAGCTCGTTCTCGTAAAAGTTACCACGAGAACTAGGCTCTTCCTCTGCCTGTTGCTCTTGAAATAGTAGTCTCCTTTTTACGTGCAGAGACCTCTCAATCTCGGGATCAAAAGGTAGTAGTGGACCATCTTGCGACCTGCGCATAAGACGAAACTACAGACAAGATATGAGAATAGTCTAAGGAACGATGTTCCTTAAACTACAAAAAGAATTAAAAACAAACAGCTAGTAATTTAGACAATTGCCTCCCCGGCAACGGCGCCAAAATTTGATGCGGTCGTTTCTACACCAAAAATAAAATACCTAGATTACTGCTAACAGAAGTCAGCGGCAAGTAGGGTCGATCTCCACAGGGAGGCGGTGTACTATCTATTTGTCTATTTATCTGTCTAAATGTCACTAATGGGGGTTTTGATTGATTGTTAACTGACTAGAGACTAAAGCAAGGGAAATAAATAAGAGAAATTAACAATAAGAGAAGGGTAGTATGCTAGGAGTCGGTCTACCGTGGCAGCTATCAGATCTTATACTATCATGAATACTAAGGCGACTAGACTATTGATAAGAAGAGCTATGGTCGTCACCTTTCGGTCCTTAAACCGCCCTAGAGCGTAAATAGCTTAACTTTCGCCCTCACTGCAATACCCTTTTGTAATTAAGCAAGCCTTCCCTTCCAATCTTTCGATCTAGGTCGGGGTTAACTAAATTTATGGTCTCCTGCATGCATTCATTCGACCGGATAACAGTTAAATTGCCTAATACAATTCCTATCGCAAGGCTAATCTATTTAATACAGTTAAAGCATCGCTACCACGGCTTCCCTAATCCTAACATACTAGGGGGAATTTAGCTAGACATGGAATTAATAAGAACAATAAATAAAGAGGGAGAGGGAATAATAACCATTAAATAAAAAGAGAGAAAGGAAGAAAGAATTACTGAATTAAAGAGATCCGGAATTGAACAGGAATAAAAGTAACAGTGTATAGAGAAAGGGAGAAGAGCAATGTGATCCTTGGATGATTACAAATGACAACCTTTACTCCTATTTATAAGAAAATAGAAGGAGGATTAAACCTAATGACGGAATATAACTAAAAAGCCCAGCCCGTCAGCAATATCCACTCGATCGAGTAAAGGAATCACTCGATCGAGCAAACTCAGCCAGAAAACAACTCGATCGACCAAGAATGTGCTCGATCGAGTAAGGGCATATAAGGAACTGGTCGATCGACTTAGAATAGTGCTCGATCGACTGATTATTGAATCCTAAACCACTCGATCGAGTAGAAAAGCACTCGATCGAGTGGATCTTGACTTCAGCAGCTTGTAATTCTCGTTAGTTTGGCCTTGACTTGTCCTTTCAGCTCCCGAAACACCTTCACGCATCCCAAGACAATAATATTTCCCGCTCCAAATCTACTCTTCCTCCAAATGCATGCCAAAATGGACGGTAAATAGCTTGATTTCACCACTTTTGGGTCCATACCTGCAAATAAGTCATAATAACCCAAAGTAGCATATTCGGGGCATTTCGTAGCATAAAACCACGATAAAAGCATAGAAATACGTGCATAAAATAGGCTAAAAAGACTATATAAAATGCACGTATCAATCATCCTTAACCAAACCGCGGAAATAAATCATGTCAGACCGGTTACTCGGTCGAGTAGTGAGAGTACTCGGCCGAGTACCTCCTACTCGGCCGAGTATTACACTACTCGGCCGAGTGTTCCTGGACAGTAGCTTGACCTGAAAACACACGACACTTTACTCGGCCGAGTTAGCGCTATTCCGCCGAGTAACAAGCCCCATAAAACTATAGTATTACAATAGCCATGACAAATAACACCATGCCACCAACAAAAAACAAATTTGATATTTTCGGACCATTTAAACAAATTGGAATGGATTTCCAATTATTGTTTCAAACCTCAAATGTTTTAATTTTTCCAAACACATAAAGAATAAATATGACAATAAGGGATCATCATAATGAATCCCTCATAAAAGATTAAGTTTATCAGTTGGCTCGCTTTTCCATAATATCACTACTACAGATACAGGCTATAACAACGGTAAAAAACCGTTGTTATATAAAAAAGCGGACGTTGTTAAAGCGTCCGTTGTAGAAGGTTTTAACAACGGTTGGTTTACTTAAGGAAACTGTTGTTAAAACTATTAACCACGGTTTTATGTATAAAAACCCGTTGTGGAAAGTGTGACTCAATTTTGGGGGGAAAGTTATAACAACGGGTTTTAATATACAAAACCGTTGTTATAACTAAAGACAACGGGTTGTTTTAAAACAACCGTTGTTGTTTGTTCTTAAAAAATAAAAAAAAATTAAATTAAATATTACTAGATGCATGCATAATTACGGCCTATTAGAATTCCGATGCATGCATTATTACTGACATCACTGTACATATGAACGGATAATATGGAATGAGAAGGGTTAGTAATAGGATTTGAAGCAGCATTATTGAGAGATATGATGATGATTATGGCACAACTTCCTAACATATATATTAATTAAAAAGCAATTAACTCAACCCACACATTGCTTAGTATAAATACATTGCATATCTCAACTAACATTTCCATTATCTCATATATTCATCTCCAAACTCTAACTTCTAAAACAAACTCTACTTAATCTTTCAAATCAAACTCAAAAAACTCCAACAAAATGAATGATTTCATCCTTAAGACTCTTACCATGATCGAGAACAACAACAACTTCATCCGCCGGTTCCTCCATATTGAGGAAAGTTTTGAAGCTACCTTGCGGATGCTCGATCCGCATGAAGCACGCCAAAGAAGATGGCTTGACGGAGCAAAGCGATTGCGGCTATATGACGATATAGCAATCTGCTTTGAACGGAACCTCCAAATAGCCAAGGAGGAGAGGACGGATACGATAGAGCGGAATAAGATCCTCTATGAAAATATAAGAATTGCATTTTTACATATGTAATTTTTTTTTTTTAATTTATGTATTTATAAATATATATATATATATATATATTAATTATGTTTATCTTACTTCTTCATCTTGCTTCTTCATTGTTTTACTAACTAATTATGCGAACAATACTTAAACAAATAACATAATGGTCGATAAAAACACATACATGCAAAAGAAATAAATAGAAAAAGAAAATAATGACGATGAAACTAACAGTGACGGCGAGATTTACCGATAAATACGAACGTAATAGACGATGAAATCACAGTGACGGCGAGAAGATAAAGCGACGATGAGAAAGAGAGAAATAGAGAAAGAGAGAAAGAGAGTGTGTATGTGTTTGTTTGTCTGCTGTGTTTGTGTTTGTGTATTAAGGGTTGTGTTTTGTGGCTGCAGCAGACTTTTGTTTGTGTGGTTTATAGTATGGAAGGTATTGACAACGGTTATTAAACAACAACCGTTGTGAAATAAGTTTTAACAACGGTTGTAAAAAACACCCGTTGTTAAATAAGGTTTAACAACGGGTTTCAAAAATAACCGTTGTGATTACTTTTCACTAACTTTGCGCCAATTTTGCGCCAAATTATTAACAACGGTTGTGAATGTGTGACCCGTTGTTAAAACTAATAACAACGGTGTTTATAACAATACCCGTTGTAATTTATTTTAGTAAAATTCGCGCCATACATTCTACAACGTCTATTGTGATTTTCGTGAATAATCGTTGTTAAAGGGGCGTTGTAATTGCCTGGATTTGTAGTAGTGTATCTGCATCCTTGAAGTCGTTACACATTCCATGATGGTATCTATAAGAAAAATGGGTAAGTTTATATCTACCAATGTATTCCAAATAAAGGTTTTTGTTTTTGCAAGAGAGTACATCCTATTTTTTTATTCATCCACAAGGGGAAATAAAATAGGATATTCCAAATAAAATTCTTCTAAATCGATCTTAAGCTTTTTTCCCGGTCGATTTAATTAATAGCCATGTGCCCTTTTATTCCATTGTTGATTCGCAGAGTATGAATGTCTTCTTGAAAATCAACTATATGTTCTTGAAAATTAACTATACCGTCAGTAATAAACATGCTTTTCGAGAATAAAGCTGCTTTGATTTTCTAAAATAAGATGTAGGGTACTTTTTTTGATCTGGTTCGTAAGAACTTTACTGACGATCTTATACGAGACATAACATAGACTTATTGGACAGAATTGACATGCGTATTCCGGTCCAATCACTTTTGGAATTAGGACAATATGTGTGTCATAAAGCTATTCCGTAAAACTTATGCCAACCAAATGCTTTGAAGACGGTCGAACAAATGGAAGTTTGCACGACTGCTCAATGTTTTTGGTAGAAAAGGGCCTGAATGCCGTCAAGTCTTAGGGCTTTCATTGCTCCCATATTAAAAGCAACGCATTCTATTTCCGTGATAAAAAAATGGTTTAATCAACCAACGACAATACTCATTACCGAAGGGCTTCAACGGGTCATACAGTATATTTGCGCTTATATTGTAAGGTGTATATTCTCTGTAAAGCTGCTTATAGGTATCCACCCCAGGTTTTCCACCTTCTCACTAGTCTCGGTTAGGTTACCTTCATCGTCTCAGTGTGACTAAATCCGATTTTACCATCTTCTTACTCAGGTAGAGACGTGGAGAAAAGAGGTATTAACTGTAATACCCTCTTCTTACCCGACCAAAGTAATCGGGAGATGTCACCATCTTTGTTTCCCGAGGCAGTGAATAGGACCTTCAATTAAGTAACGCTTTAAATAAATCCATGTTTAGTGAATTACATAACTAATAAATGAATAACAAGTGAACTACACGTCATACAACTCAACTATTAACTACGTTGTCTATCGTCTAACTAAGCAACTCGACTCCAAGGTCCGAAGCTTGCCCCGTCTCCCGAGTGACACCAAAACCAAACTTGTATACGAATTGCTCCCCCTATGATCCTAAAAATATCTTATGGATCAACACAGGCCACCCCGAAAATAGGTGACAATTTACAAACAACCAACTGAAGTCAGTTTCAATAATATAAATACTTAAATACGACATAAAAGTATAAATATGCAACACGATAAAGAATGCACAAGACACGATTCTACATCCATGATAATACACAACTACCTCACAAATACCAGGGACACACCCACAATACCTCAACCAGTGACATCATAGCAGTACCGCCCACCAAACAGCCGGACCGCAGTCCATTAAACAGGTACTCGAGACATACACACCCGTGGTACTGAGTCCGGGCGCTAACCACACCCCTGCCATGGGTCGTGACACAACACGAGCCCCTCCATAACTCAAACCATTAAGTGCATATCTCTCTTGGAGTAGAAAGCTCCAAGAGGCGATCCATGCGTAAGACAGTCTCTAAACCGCCTTACGTCTCCTCAACAACCACCGCATCCCCACCATATTCTCCACCATATACAATAAACACAGTGAATGTAAAATGCAATGCAATATGACAATATACGACTCATCATGGGACTCACTCCCAAACGTGCTATGAACATCATCTCCTCAAGAATCGCGACTCTTCGAGTCGTAACAACTCGATCAATACAATACTATAATGCATTTCGGACAACTACGTGAGATACACAATAATCCCCAAATGTCACAATATGATGCAATACGACTTATACCATGAAAACAATGACAATTGACACACTAACAAGTATACACATTATCAAATATGAGTAGAATAAACCTACCTTTTAGCATACTCCGTAAGCAATCCAAGACAAGAAAGACTTCGTCTCATAAAACAAGGGGCAGCTATGACCAGGTGCGGGCTGAACACGCGAACTGGGCCTCCAAATTTTTGGGCCTCGTGTTCGTATAGATTATGAAAACATTAGTCACATAATAATCTTCGTGTATATTAACAGAAGTGTGATAGCACATTGGTGAAAACATGTTTCAATTGCCCAAGCCTCCCGAGTTCGAGCCTTGCCATAACCATTTTTATTTATTTTCTCAAATTTTGAGGGCCTCCATTTTCATTTTGGACGGGGCCTTCGAATTATTCGAGACGCCCCTGCACAAAACCGTCTCATCCTATATAAATAATATAATAACTATCATAATAACATGTCTTATACTATTATACAACAAAAACCCCTTTTTACTACCCCTTAATTACCCATATCACTCATATTAATTACTAATTAATCACCCATAACAAAATCCCCAAAAGTTAAGGTTGGATAAAAGAAAAAGGAAAGGTAGATCTTACTCAAAAGGTGGGAGGAAGAAGGATAAAGGTGTATAATCATCTATTCCAAGCTTATACTCCATGGGGAGATGTTTACAAGGGTTTTAAAGAGAAGGGAGAAGATTATGAGTGATAGAGAGAAGGAAGAAAATGAATTAGGATTAGGTGGATAAGGAATCCCGTCATATGTTATATCGCCCTCTGACACACTGCACTCGGTCGAGTGCAGAGTCCACTCGGCCAAGTGCTCCTCACTTAGTCGAGTACAGTCGTACTCAGCCCAGTGCCACCCACTCGGTCAAGTACAACTCGTACTCGGCCGAGTTCCACCTACTCGGTCCACTAAACTCTCCACTAGGTCTAGTATATGATGTAATTGGTCCATTACACCACTATGTCTTACTCACGAATGGTCTCTCGTCAAGCCAAAGGGTCCTCTCATGCATCCCAAGGTTCCTTTATCGGTCTCTAAATATTCAAGTATTACAATTACGATCACCATCGTAGATGAATTCAACCTCTCGATTTCTGATACCAAAGATTTTTTTTTTTCCCAACAAATCATCAGTTCTTTCCGTAATTTAGCCTCTAATTTAATCAAAGCTCGATCTTTGAAAATAGAAAGATTTATTTTACATCCCATTGATTCGTGCTTTTAAATGTTCTTTTTGTGAAACGCATTACCGAAACTTTCATTCCAATTTTGGAGATTAATTGAGAAGTCAGAGAGAACTGAGTAACTAGATTATCATTCGAAGACCAACTACTTATAAATAAATTCCGTGAAGTTCTCGTAAGTTAACATGCAGCCCAAAATTGGAAGTCTTTGAATGGAACATAAAGGTGCAAATCCATTCGATGCGATAAACATGGGATAATGATCAGATTGTATAGTAAGGAGATGACTAACGCTCGCATCACAAAATAAAGTACTCTAATTCTTATTACAGAGACCTCTATCCAACCTACCCCTTTTTCGAGTATCCTCTGAAAAGTATGAAAAGGACTGGAGAACTCGAGCTCAATTAATTTATAAATTTTAATCCAACTGTTGAATAGACTATAAGGCCGAGCCATATTGGTACTTATTTCGTGACTCTCAACCATAGTTCTTGTTTCATTGAAGTTACCCACCAACATCTAAGAGTAATTGTTATTAGTTGAGAAGTTATTTAGTTAAGCCCACAATTCCCGTCTATTTTTATGGATTCGGGCTAGCATAGATTGCCGAGAAAAAAAAATCACGACAATGGCTCAATAGTTCGAGGGATTTTTAGTGTGATATATTGACCATGCTTAGATACAAGAGATACAGTAGCTTATTAAAGGCGCCAATTGATCCAGATACTTCTGTAAACCGTATTGTGTCCGCACTTATGTGACCTTAATAACCTATAATAATGGACTGAATAGAGTGCTCTCCCTATATGTGTTTCAACTAGGACAAGAATCGTCGGTCTATAGGATTTAACAACTTCCTTTAATGCAACTATTTTAACTTTATTTGAGGATCTTTAATATTGTACATCATATAGGTTAGATGAGAGGAGATTGGTGATAATTTGGAAATTATGTCCGACATTAAGATAATGTAGAAATTATAAAGAAGATAGATAAACTCTATTTACAAGAGACAAAACTTCGTTAGTGTTCCATGGTATTGATATCTCAAGCCAAAGTGTCGACCTCTCCTCCTTGGACAAATCGATGGTTAAGTTCATGTTCAGATATTCACAAACCATCAACCTTACACAAGGTAAAACCGTCTCCTTCCATATTGATATTGTGACTTGCCTCTACGGAGGAAACATGAATAAACGAGGGTGCTCTCATCGTCATAGAGAGCTATGATGACCAATGGCGTGTCATTGTCGATAGCTTCATAGTTTGCTTGTACTTGCACTGGAATTACGTTCTCTTGTTCCTTCGAGCGCTCTTTGATAGATTCATTGTTTGGTTTGAGAGAAAATACTTTTATTATGTTGCTAATATAGGTTTTAGTTGTCTCACTTAACATCAATTTTTTTTTAACTCAACTATGTAGTTAGTAGTAGGCCGATCACACAGATGGTAGGGTTACTACTTAGGTTGGTAAAGTCTATGTTTAGTCAAATATAGACAGTTTGTTTTTTAAAAATATAAATTATGAACTACCAAATGAAATATAATGCTAAACAAGATGCAAGGATTATAAATAAACTTTGTTGGTTGATTTAATTAATTAAAGGAAATCTATGATTGTCAGGTTCACCTAGGTAGGAAAAGCTAAGTCTGGTCACAATGACAGGGGTTGGATAAATAGTGTTTATCTAGGTCAAATCTCAACCTTTCGGTCCAAAAAGACACTTATACCGACACTAACAAGTCCTTGCTATAGTTAAGCTAAACTTATCATAATAATACAGTCTAATCACTACCCAAAACTTTCACTTCAAAGGTAAGTCTACAACGACAATGAAAAATAGAAACTTACGTTCAAGCAATTCATCAAACACATAACATGCGTGAATATGAAGACAGATCACCCATCCAAAATCATCAACCACCCATAATCAAAACCACAATTCTACCAAAAATTTCCGTAAACCCTAAAAAATTATCTGCTCACTCATAGTTGACATAATCAAAGCAATCAACAAAGATTAGATTAACACAAAACAATGATAAAATTATGACTAATAGATATTCAACTAATTAGATGTGGTGTGAAATTAAAACAAGAATAAACAAAGTAAAAAGAAAGAATATTATACCAACAAAGATGAAAAATGAAAACTTGGATTGAAATAGAAGATGCATGTCTTCAATGTTTCATTCAACCCAAAACTAACAAGCACCCAACACTAGTTTAAGAGAGATCCAAGATAAAATTTGAAGGATTAAAACTAAAAACAAAGAGATATTAAATTTTGATTAAGGATTAATTGGGGTTAATAGAGAGGATTTCTACATCTAGGGTTTTGGTGTATAATCTCTCTATTCAACATGTAATATACTATTGCATGTGATTAGGGTCTTCATAAGAGAGAGACTTAAAAACACTGAGTCCATGTATCAGTCGGCCGGCCGCCGGCTCTCCACCAGGCACATATCCCGCTAGACTTTTTGATCGAAAATTAGTGTGTATGGGTTCCCAACCGGTCAACCGACAGCCGGTCTGGTGACCGGCACATATCCATCTGATGATCGATAAATGTATAAGGATGGAGCCAGATTAAGCATGAGACAAAGACCTTAACAGAGGTTGTGGTTGGATCTCGTATCATGATGATGGTACTGTTTTGAAACAGAAATCGATTAACATCATGCCTATAACACCAAGTCAAGTGGAATCGATTGCTATCCATAATCATTGAATTGATTGCTCTTAGGCAGTGACCACTTCATTTTTGGATCCACTCGGACTTCAAGGAGGTGATTAACCAACTATGTGGATTTAAGACTCCCAGTATCCATATACGAGGTATTCTAGAAGCGATTAATAGTCTTTTCCCTTATTTTCATTGTCTTTCCCCTTATTTACTCGTTTATTTAAAAAATAAAACTCTTTTATTTATATCTGCAAAAAAAAAAAAATTAATAGTTAAAAATCGTTGTTCTTATTAAGTTTCTTATGCAAAATTGAAGGGATAAAAAACATCATGATATATATCTTCTACCAAATAATGTCTCATCTAATCATCAATATTACATGGATAAGTAGGTTTTGTTTATGACCATCTTAAATTAAGAGCTCTTATAATCCTTTTTTTCTTTATTTAACTTGTTCTAAGTGTCTTTATGAATACGGACGCTCTTAACCAAAAGTTTATGTACATGGACGATCACTTCTGGCGGTAGATAATAGGATTTATGTTTGAATATTGTCACACATCTTTAAAATTAGAGGGATATCACTCATTTATATTAATTAGAATTTTGCAAAGTGATTCGTTCATAGCATTGGAAATTTCTCGTAGTAATTGTATTACTCCCTCTGTTCTTTTTTATATGTCGTTTTAGAATGTTGCACACGAAATAAGAAAGCATTGGAAGTGATACTTTATTAGTTACCTATAATAAATCGTTGAAAATTAAAAAATATACTTTCTCCACCAACAAATAGTTGAACGTACATCTTTCTCCTAATTATTTGTGTTTTGAAAAATGTACAAAAGATGTAATACATGGAAAAATGTAAAATATCATATAAAAATAATTTTTTGATTTTTCCTAAAACGACATATAATATGAAACAGAGGGGCGTATATTCTACTTTGCTCAATGAATTGTACTCCGTATGTTTTTATTAAAATTTCGTAATAAATAAACGTCAACTGAAATAAGTACATTATAGAAAGAGGTTATCCATATTTCGGGTACTGATATTTTCATATTTTTATATAAAAATCATGGATGTATCATAGGTGGGAGACTATTATCAACGCTTTGCCAAAGTATATTCCAAGCCTTCTCATAACTATTCCAAATAAAATATCCATCATCTTTAATTAAAATTTTGCAAAAACGCCTACATGGTAAACCGGGGCCTTGTACCGTAATATGACCACCTATGTAGCAATGTTTAGGGTTGTACGGGAACTCGATATTAGGCGGTGGCAAGTATATCTTTTGTGATTTTCTAGGTGAGATAGAATATTCTTCTGCCATCGTGATCGGTTCGCCACAAACGACGTCAATAATTTGACCGTTACTACAATCGTTAGTAACAGTCAAGATTTTGGTTAGAGGATGAGGCTTATATGCTGTGTTTGGCTTCCACATTGAAAAAATTAATAAGAGAAGTATATTTTTTATTGGAAAATTTATCCTTGGAGCTGCCATTTTGATAAAAAAAATTGTAAGAAGTTTTTTAGTTAAAGCTTGAAAGTTGAAACCTTTTTTTTATATAGAACACCATATAATAATAAAGATGCGTTGTTAATGTTAGTAACCGTAATTATGTAGGTCATGAGTTATTTAAGATAAATTTATGGAGTATTTATTACTTATCTTATTTCGTTGTATAAGTTACTTTAGGAAAAAAAATATTTTTTTTATTCGTCATTTCACAATTCTCAATAAATTTCTTTCTTCAATACAAATTCTCATGTAATATATCACAAGTTAATGGATCATCAAAGCAAAGTTTAGGGATAAAAAAAATAACATTTGATAATAAATGTTTCTTTCTCAATTTTCAAACTCTACTTATTATATTTAAACTAAGATTGTGAGAATTTCCAATAGTTAGATTGTTTGAATTTCGATAATTATGCTTAATTCGATTTTGAGCACCACTCTAAAACCAGCTAGTAGACTATATTACTAGTGTTATATTTTTGGAACTTTAATATAAAGTTTACGAGTTTAATTTTAAAATTTATATGTTTTATTGTAAAGGTTTTGAGTTTTTCAGATAAATATTTAGCTCGAGAGATTGAAAAGTAACTCAGAAACAATGCATAGAAAGTTAGTTAATATTTTAATTTGAGTAAATTATCGATTACTCCCAACAACATTCCACTTTTTTCCACTTACTCCTACGTCAATTCTTTTTTTTTTTTTAAATTAGACTCATATTATTTGCTCAGGTCAAAATTTGCACCCAATATCACTTCCAGGCCATTTTTCCGACAAAATTCAAATTTTCTGGTTAAAACATTAAATTTTTGACGATTTTGCCCTTACTTCTTTTGTTAAACTTATGTTATTTCCCCCTTTATCATTCGTGTTTATTTTATAACCCAACATATTTTGATTCTCTCTCATCTCTCTCTCTCTCTATAAATTCTATCCTTAATTTGATTTCAAGAGCTCATAATCAAGAAAAGTTATCCCACATTGTTTTGGTTTCTTTCATTGTGTGCAATTTTTTTAATTTTACACTCAATAGTATTATTCTTTGTATAATAGTTTTTCGATTGATGCTAATTAGGTGATTGGTGAACAATCTTTTAATTTAGGAACCTTCAATCAACAAAATTTAGGTTAGAATCTTGGGAAAATTTTAGGGGGAAATTTGTGGGAAAAAAGGTTAAAAGGATGAAATTAGGTCAAGTAAATGAAAAATTACAGGGTGTATTTAAAAAAAATACGTGGGAGTAATTGAAAAAAAATGGAATGTCGGTAGGAGTAATCGATAATTACTCTATTAATTTTTACTTAAAAAATTTCTTATGTAGGTCATAAACTTTGAGACACTAAGAAAAAAATAGACATAAGTTCAATTAAGATTAACATTATCTTTTTTCTTGGGTGACAAGGGAACCCACAACCGCTACCTTCGGTGCGAGCTGGGTAAACCCTTGGGTGTACATGATAGCCTGCAAACCACGTATACCAGGTACGCCACCCGAGAATGACAGGCTCGAAGTCTATTAGGAATGGATTCAGGCTAAGAATTTTCCACAAGATTTTGCTCTTGGGAAGGCTTGAACCTGGGTCTCCTGAGAATTTTCTCCAAGTTTTAACCACTAGACTCCACCCTTACGGGCAGAAAGTAACATTTTTTTTATAAATAAAATACAATAAAAAGTCAACATTATCATCTAATGCTCGTATCTAAGATGGTGGTTTGAGAGTAACTTTAAAGATATCTTGTAATTAAGATATGTATGAGATATAAAACCATATAATAAATTAAAAAAAACTAATGAACATATTTTTTTTTCTTGAAAAAGACATTGTGACACTCAAAATCCGATGAAAATTTAAGGTAATAAAACAAC
The DNA here is from genome assembly GCF_048544455.1 of Silene latifolia. Taxonomy (NCBI): domain Eukaryota; kingdom Viridiplantae; phylum Streptophyta; class Magnoliopsida; order Caryophyllales; family Caryophyllaceae; genus Silene; species Silene latifolia. The sequence continues at coordinate 48,066,552 of NC_133526.1, read as the reverse complement.
AATTAGTTAACAACAACATAAATAAAGGGGAGGGGACATTAATAAATAAGAAACAATTCTTGGATAGAGATGGGGGATTTTAATGTGGTTATATATCCTGAGGAGAAGCTTAGCTTTAATCGTCCTATATTACAGCACATGTTGGCTTTTAATTCTTGCATCTCAGATTGTCAACTTAATGATCTAAGTAGTTTAGGGTGTGACATGTCTTGGACTAACAAGTAAGAGCCTGGTGCCAGCGTTTGGTCTAAACTTGATAGGGTACTTGTTAACTCTTCATGGCTGTGGACACGGGGCCATGGGGGCGCTTGGGACAAGCGTTTGCATTTGTGGAGTCGCCACCAATTTTTATGGAAAATTGGAACCGTTCGAATACGTCGTGTCATGTCAAGACACAAAGTAGTGACATGAACACTAAGAACTCGTTACCCTTAGCATTCTATGTCTAGAATGACTCTCGTGGATGCCAATGAACACGGATGTTCACAGAGATCTGGAGTAAGGGGTGGGGGTACATATTAGGAAGTCCTTTTACTGAACACCTAATCCCGCCCGCCTCGATAGCGGCCTCTACTAATGATTGGGGAAATCATTCATATTTGATATGCCGTCGGTTATATGCATGCAATGCGACAAACAATAGATTAATCCTAACATGTGAGATAAACTAAGTCGGTAAAAAAGTAATTAGCACTCAATTATGTCGAATTAGGAAGTTAAATTAATTTGCATGTGAGAAATAAATAAATAAACCATACATAATAAACGATAAATAGGTAACAAAAATAAGGCAGATTAAGAGTGATATTAAGGTTAATAGTCAATTAATTACTTAATTAAGGATTAAGTCAAAGCGAGAACGGAAGTTCAGGGACAGAACTCATCCCAGAAAAGGCGCAGGATTGCTGCGTCCTTTGGAAGAGGCGCAACTATCACTGCGTCTGTTCCTGGATTGAGTTCTGGCTGTGAAGTCAGAACCGCGGGTTGGTTAATGTTCGTTAATGTGTTTAATGATTGTTTATCGATGTTTGAAACAAGTGAAAGTGATTTAATGGGTTAATTACATATGAAGCCGTCATAAAAGCGGTAAACACGGATTAAAACTAATTAAAACGAGTTAAGAACGAATTATATAAGGATTAAGACGAACTTAGGTTATTTATGAAGACGGAAACGAACTTGAAAGAATGTGATAAACTGGAAATAAGCAATTGAAATATGTACAAAGGTCGAATTCCAAAAACTTGATATGAACAAATCGAGTTTCCAAGATCAGGGTTTGATTAAATGACGAAAACTCGCAAATATTGATTTTAAGGGATCCAAATCGTTAATAAAGCGTGATAATTAGAAGGAAAACATGGTTTATATACAAAAAGAACATAAGAAAATAAGAAAATAAAATAAAAGGAACGGAACAACAGAAAACCGAGTAAGAAGAAGAAGAAGAGCAGGAACTGCGGCAGCCTCTGGAAGAGGCGCAGCAGGTGCTGCGACCCTTCGAACAGGCGCAGCAGTTTATGCGTTTCTTCTCGACGTCTGGTTGCTGTTGATCCATAAAAATGGTTTGATAAAAGGGTTTTAGAAGTCGATTTTGAATGTATTTTTGACGCAAATCTTACAATAATTGATACGAAAATAAAATACAATAAAAAAGATGGGAATTACACCCTCAGACTTACATGATTGGCGAAACGAGATTAACTAATTTAACGTTTAGTGATTTCTCGACTCGAATGTGTGAAGAAAGTGCCCTCGTAAGAGGATTTAGATTAAATTGATTGATGTGTAGTGGTCAAATTGGTCGGTCATGCAACGTGACTGATACTCAGAATGATCTGAGCTTACGTGGTCAATTGATCAAGCACGTAGACATCAATAGCTTAGAGCACGGTCTTAGAATGCAAAGGGAGAAGAGAAGGGCGGACACTCGCGTGAAAAATATATGGAACCTGAAGAGTTATGGAATGACTCAAACTTTGGAAACAAATCACGGAAAAATCTGAAAATAGGCAGAAACGAATCGGGGAAGAGGCGCAGCAGCTGCTGGGATCCTTCCAAGAGGCGCAACATCTGCTGTGTCATTTCCCCAGAGGTTTCCTCCTGCGGAAGAAAGATTTCCGCGTTTCTTTTATCGAATTGCGGTGGATCTATACTTCCTTATTTCTTAAAATAAGATATACGAGGTATATTTTACCAAAAGACATAAAATTAAGTTATGGAATAAATATTTGGAATATTCTAGAGCATTCCGACTCGGCATTTTAAACGATTTCTTAGAAAATGGAGCGGTTTTTGACCCGGACTCCAAATGAACTCTAATTACTGTCAAAATGACCGTATATGCGCATAGATGACGACCAAGGGGTATACATAACTATTTGAGCTATCACTTGACGATAAACTTACGAATTGTCATAAATCGTTCCGCGTACAAAACATGCGGCCCAATCATCACCGGGTGGTTGGCGGGAGGTGTAGAAATGAGGCATCTACAGAGCCCCCACTTTGACTGAGGATTGGACAAGGTGAAAGGCAAAGTATAGCCATCAGGTCAATCAAAGATTACAACCTGACGACTATGGCAACGGCGAGGCGGCTCAAGGGGTCTGAGACAATGACCTGTCGTCGGGAACATTTTTGAGTCTGTCAACTATCAAGGAGGGTCGTTTAAAGTCTATTAGACTACGTAAGGAGGCTCGCTAGCCATAAGAAGAAATCATACCCGAGACTTCTTTCCCGAGATGTTTCCGGAGATGCGTAGGAGCTAAGGTTAAGCGTAGGAGCTAAGGTTAAGACCTAAAAGGTATATAAGGATTATGCTAGGGTGTGGGACCCTAAAAGAAAAATATCGATGAGAAGGCGGCCTAAGGGTAACCATGGTTTGGGTGTATGGACCCTGAGAGAAAGGCGATCCTAAAGGAGTACGATCCTATAGGTAGAGGTTAGGTGTATGAACCTGGGCAGTTTAGGAACCTAAGAAAAGGTGGGTATGAGAACTTCTGGAGAACGACACCTTTGTCGAACTCCATGAGGAAACAAATAATATTGAGGACAGCAGGACGTCGGTAGAAACTGCTGGGGGAATTGGCTTGCTTCGGTCTCAAGCGAACTCTCGTTGGGGAACATGTTGATGATTCTGTCTGGATTGAATCGTTTCCTGGGAATCTGCTTGCGTCTGCTTCCAAACAAACTTCATCTCTCGAGAAGCGCAATCGTCTGTCATGAACTCTCGGTGGAAAAATAAAGTATCGATGAAGGTGCGTCTTAAAACACCGTCAAAGAAAATGAAGAGGCCTGACTGATAGTGGCGCGTCCTAAGCACCGCTGGAAATCCGCTCGTTGTTGCGAGCGAGATCCTTGCTGGGAGATAAAATACTGCGACGGTTTTGCAGTCTGCTTTAGAAAAATATACGGGTCCGGATAAAAATAAATGCCCAATAGACTAAATATATGATGTAAGGTGTCGGAGAAGAGGCGCACCAAAGATGGGCCCACAAAAAACGAACTTATAACAAACTTTCAAAAATTGAGCTGGAAGAGTGCTAGGGAACAGGCGCAGCAAGAGCTGCGGCTTTTGGAAAAGGTGCAGCAGGTGCTGCGACTTTTCTTGGGCTTGTTCCTGTCTGAGTAAAAAGCTCGATAAACCGTAGGCTTTATTCATAATAACAAAACACAAATTCCCTCTAAACTCTTTCAAATTCCAACCAATTTCCGTCAAAATTTGATCAATCCGTCCCATTAATCATGACTAATAGAGGTATGCATCACATTCTTGCTTTTAATGCCCGTTTTTTTTTATCAATTAGAGCCGAAAAAAATTGGGGGTTCCCCTCCCCTTTATGTCGAAAATTTGGGGGTTTTGCCCTTAATGGATTTGTTTAATAAAATGACATTAGAAGTGAATAATTGGCAATGTTAGGAACATAACCACGTATTCTTTTGAATTTTCGTCAAGTATTGAACATTTGAGCGAAATTGAGACGGTTTCTCACCTGTTTCGAAAATTGCTTCGAAAATGCCTTTAGGATTGTCCATTTTTGATGAAATTTGGTTTTCTGGAACCCTTGTGTAATTGGTGAACTTCCTACTATGTCGGATTTTTGGTTTGTGACGACTTTTTCAGGACACTTTTCTAGGGCATAATCGTTATTATAGCGAAATGCTGCCGAAATTTCGACTCAAACCCATGACTAGGATTTAACTTAGACTTGACTTGACCCAAATATTCCACATGAGTGGTCGGGTTCCAAAATAAATGGCCAAAGATGGCGAGAAAAAAGGTCATTTTAGGGCTCGAAAATGCTTGAAACAACCTCATCAAGGCTTGCCGTGGCTTGACGCAGCCTAATTTACTTTAATTTTACAGGTGACATTCCTTTTACATCGGGGAAGGCTCCCATGGACGTGGACGTAGACTTCAACCCTTCGCTCGCTCTTGTAAGAGGTAAGAGAGAGGAGGTGGTTGAGGAGGAGGTTGAGGAGGTCCCGAGGCGGGCCAACGTGGGACGTGGTGGTCGCCAGCTAGTGGGTGCACCCGAGTAGGTCGAGAAATGGGATGTTAGGCATCTCATTTGGGCGGCAAAGAGCCACCTGTCCTATAGGACTGCGAGGAGTGTGGTAAATCTCAAACTTGTCGTTTCTTATTACATTACCTATTTGTTTGCCGTTTCATTTCTCATTTGTCCCGTGCTAAAGATAGCATTGTTTCGAATTGATACAGGAGGCCGGGAACACGAGGTCCTTTTTTGGTTACTCGACGATGATGGACGCCTTCGGGAGACTGTCGGAGGAGGAGAAGGCCATCGTTGAGTTGGGAGCCTTCGGAGCTCTAGTGGGAGCGTGGGGGGCGATCAGGGAAAGGAAGATTCGAGCTAACCTTAGCCTGATTCGAGCTTTTCTTGATCGGTTCTGGGACACGACCTCGACTTTCCATATGCCTTTTGGAGAGGTCGGGGTCACTTTGGAGGACTACGGCATGATCTCAGGTCTGCCGTGTGGGAAGGAGGCTTTGGTGTGGCCGTCGACGGCCATGAGAGTAGACTTAGCAGAGGCGAGGAGGCTGATCTGCTGGAACCTGGCAGAGGGTGCTGCCAGCGTTCCTGGGTTGGTGCCGAGTTCTTACGGTAAGGACTACTTTGCGGGCATGACCCCGGCGATGGTGACGATGGATGGGAGGAAGGTGGCTCCTCCTCCTAGTTCTGCGGAGCAGAGGGCCCGCTTGTGGCTGTGGTGGTTCTTGTCTTCGATTTACTTCGGAGACAAGGGGGAGAGGCTGTCGATAAAGCTTTTTCCTTTTCTGTCTAACTTGAGTAGCCTAGGTCGGTGGGACTGGGTTACTCTTGGCTTTGCGGTCCTCACTCGCTACATGAGGGTCATGGTACGTCCCGAGCTGATGGAGAAGGGGACTTCTCCTGCTACTGTCGGTCCTGGGCTCTTGTTGAAGGTATGAACCTTTTTTGTATTATGAAAGATCATTATTTCTTCATTTATTTCTATTTCTATCGAATTATGAAAGATCATTAATGATTATCTTTATTTGTAGGCATGGGTGTGCTCCTACTTTCCCAGCTTCGCGCCTAAGAGGACGGAGCGTGAGCCGAGGGCGTACCCTGTTGTGAGAGACTGGGTGGTGTGCCGTAGGAAGAGCCAGGGCTCTTCTTACGATGTTTGTCGACGGGGTGTGAATGCCCTGAAGTTGGAGAGCGTAAGTACTTTTGATTACTCTTCCTTTATTTATGTTTCTTATTCGTTTAGAAGCGATCATAGGAATGACCCCCTCTTCCCGCTTAGATCCGATCATAGAAATGACCCCTCGTTTGCTTGTTTTAGTGGGTGCCTAGACCTTGGGAGGACTACCCTGACGCTCCCGCTTTTGTGGCTGAGATCCTTCGTCCTAGGAGCTCGAGTCGGTTGTTACTGAGGATGCCCATGGGATCTGTGTGGTACCTGGGCGAGCGTTTGACTCGGCAGTGCTCTCATGACACCTTTACGGTTCCCATCGATCCTCCACGGACGATGTTTAGGGAGCCTTCTGACGCCGAGAGAGAGGCTGACTTGGCGGACACGAGTGGTGACGCCCTTCTCCTTCCTGGCGAGGAGTACTCCGAGTTCGTTCACCGGAGGTTGGCGTACTGGCCGGTCGTGGTAAGTACTTTCCTTTTCTTATTCTTGAATTGACATGAAAAACGACGAACGATCGTCAAATAAAAAGTCACTTGAACCTTATAGGAGATCGAGGTGGCAGGCGTCGAGCCCCCAGCTTACCCAGAGACACTCGAGTACACTGACGCGGCGGGTTTTTTCGATGATCTCGGAGATCCGCGACTTCGGCGATGAGGTGATGGACGCCGGTTTGGAGGAGTGGCAACACTTAGTGAGGAGGGTAAGCCCTCAGTTCTGGCTGGCTTTATTGTTTTTTTATTTCTTAAGAATGCGTTCATTCCTTTTGAACCTTCTTTATATTTGAATGTAGGCGGCACCATCTCAGTACGTGGCGCTGTGGAGGGCGGCCAACCGGCTGCGAACCACGACCATCGAGGCACTTACAGGTGGCCGAGGACGACAGGTATGAACCTCTCATTCTCTTACCTATTTCATTTCAATGATATTTCGAATTTTTATTGCAATTTCCCGCATTTTTGTTTTGAAATTATTGAAATTAGGGATTTCATGATCATTTGCAGAGAGAGAGTGACCTAGAGCGCGAGCTGGCGTAGTCCCGAGTGGAGATAGCTCTTTCTGTTGAGGGAGTTGGAGGTCAAGGACGCTGAGATTGCTGCTCTCAAGGCGACCATTGCTGAGCTGAGTGGCAACCAGGAGTAGCTGCTTTTTTGTTGTCGTCTTTGTATACATTTTGTAAATTTTGGACTTTATTTTGGATTTTCGGACCTGTTTTGGGCGAGAGCCCCCAGTTTGAGGTATATATTGCATTTCGTTTGTATATATGATGGCCTGAGTGCCTTTGCTGCTGGGTATTTGTTGTTCCTGCAGCTTAGCTTAAAAACAGGTTTGGTAGGTGACGGTTTATGTCGTCATGGTGCCGAAATTTACATAGAATTTACACACATAACATATAGCATATGGGTGGCTTAAATTAGCGCAAAATGAGAGAAGTAAAAAAAGTGCCCGAAAACGAGCAAAAATGACAAAAATGTCAAGAAAATGCGCAAAAATGCCCAAAAATGAGCAGAAAATATGACCGGACGGAAGGGAGGCCTACCCCCTAAAAAAACTTAAAAAGAAATGTATAAGTGTGAAAAGTGTTGAAAAGGAGAAGTGAAATGATTCCCCCAAAAAAGAAAATAAAATAAAATGGGTAAATGTGCTTGTTTGGCGCAAATGTCGACTTCGTCTCGAAAAGTGAACCCGAAAAAAATTAGGAAACACGAAACTTGGTAATTGGACGGAATTACCGAAATAATACCCTATAAGAATAGGAAATTATAGTAAAAAGCAAATTAGCAAAGATCCAAATATGAAAATCACGGAAAAAAAGCCTGGGGAAGAAGCAGATGTTGCGCCATTTCCCCAGTCAGTCAGACCTCGACAGAAATTAGGAAATAGCGTTTAGTATATATAAGAGAATTCGGGGAAGCTTTTATTCACACAATTCCTTCGTCTTTATTCCGTTTATCACATAAAAACTCCCATATCTTCATAAAAAATTTCAAAACCATGGATGCCTTTGAAAACCGTCTCAAAGAGTGGACGAATGAGTTCATAAATGTTGAAAAACATGACATGGGTGCATTTAATTTGGGATCGATCTTGAGTCTCAAATTAGTGAAAATTGTGAAGCCTTTGTTGGATGCCTGTCTTGAGTATTGGGACCCAAATTTTCATGTATCGCCTTTCCCGGAGGCGATATTTGTCCTTTCCCTGAAGAAATAGCTGCTATTGGAGGATGGGACCCGGAAAATGTATCCGCTATACCTCTTAGCTCTCAAGGATATAAAAGCAAATTTAGAGACTTGCTCAGATTAACCAAGGCTGAGGTGGACCGTCTTGTGACCTCGAAAGAATTCCGTATGTTTGAATTTATTGAACGGTTTATAAATAGGGAGGACCCTACTATTTCTTACGTTCCAAGGCGCAGAGCGTTCGGGTTTTTTCTACTTCACTGCTATGTCCTTCAAGGGCATGTTGACAAGAAAAAGAGAGGGGATCCTCGTTTTCTGACCCTAGTGGAACAAATGGAGCTACGCAAGAGCCCAGCATGCCTTTGCTTAGGAGAGACCATTCTTGGTTTGGATAACAGAAAGGCCAACCGCGAGCTTCCTTATTTGGGAAGTCCCATCATTCTACAGGTAAGAACCCATTTTCTCTTTTTTTATATATCAACTGTTTTTTCTTCTTTTTTTTTGTTTCACGTTTTTCTCTTTTTTTTCAGTCTTTTTTTTTTTCCGGTAGAAATATGGGCATTAATTCCCGTTTCTTTTGCAGGTTTGGCTGATGGAGCGGCTGCGGTTGATCGAGCCCCCAGTTAATGTGCCAGAATACCATGCTCAATCAATTGCGATGAGAACTAGGCTCTACATGGTGGACTTCATTCGGGTTTGCAACTATTGGGAGAATAAGCTGAAGAGTGAAGGAGGTCCTCTGATCCGGTGGACTGTGCCATGGTGGCATCACAGGTCAGTTACTGGAGTCTCATCTTTGGATTTGACACGGCCAGTTCGTATCCCTGGCCTGGAGTTCATGATTTGCATTTATCCGGAGAGGTTGCTGAGGCAAGTGGGCCATAAACAGAAGATCCCGAATCTTGATACCATTCCGCAAACTGCATTGGCACATACCATAGAGATTTGTCGAGAGTAGGTGATTAAGTGGGCTCAGAGGAACATGTGGTTCATACCGGTCCTTATTGGCTCCTTATGGGTATCTGACTCATACTTGCAATGGAGGAAGGCTGGTACTCCTGAAAAGCGTGAGAAATTGCGAAAACACAAGCCTATGGACTACAAGGTTCGCGATGTAGTAAAGGAGAACCAGAAATACTTGACTGAGGAGGAAGAAGAAGCCGGATTCCGAGTTGTTCATCCGTTGAAGAAATCGAAGACCGCTTCTGCTGTAGAGATGGTGATGGATCGAAATGGCAAGACTAGACAGCAAGAGAGACCCTTGGTGATTAGGTCAGAGATAGCGCAAGAGCGTCCGGCTCGTGGTCGAGACAAGAAGTATGACAAGGGTGACAAAGGCAAAGGGAAGATGAAAGAATAGCCTTAGTCGTAGTATTATTTATTATTATTTAAATTATAATAAACGGCGGGGTGTTTAGAATCCTTGCCTAGCATTTTATTTTCAGCTTTTTATTTTATATGTATTTGGCGTATTACTATTATTTATGGAAGAAATGAATAAAAGATTAATTAGTTAAGGAACTATTATGATTTTATTTTATTATTCTTGTCGAATTTCAAATGCAAATACAAATGTCCTTCAATTTACATTAAATAAATAATGGGTTGTATCCTGTGAAGGATTGCCTACGTATTCATTAAAAATGAAATCAAACCCTGTGCGTAGTTCGAATAAATGCAAAAGAATAATTGTTTGAAGCAAGAGTCTGTAACGAACTTAGAAAATAAGGAAGAGCTTTACTTACTCTTAAAATACAATTCAATTTATTTGATGAGATGAGGATGTCGAAATGGCAAAATGCAAGAGCAAGGTGACATAAGCTCTATTTCAGTGGGCCAAGGGCCATTTTTATTTCGTGTCGCATGAGCGGCACGTGGGTTTTACGCGAGGCGCGTTTTCTGTCCTATGCTAAGGGTAATAACTTTTCAGTTGGTCGAGGTTATTCGGATTAGCAAATCCATTCCCATCTAGGTCTGTAATCCTAACCGCACCTCCCGAGGGTATGGACTTGACTAGGAAAGGTCCGGCCCAGTTAGGCTTAAACTTTCCGCGCGGATCGACAGGCAGGAGAGCTCTGACTGATTTGAGCACCAAGTCCCCTTCTTTGATATTCATGGGCTTAACCTGTTTATTAAAGGCACGTTTGATACGTGCCTGATAGGTTTGCACATTATGTAATGCCCACAATCTTCGTTCATCCAAGAGGATGAGTTCCTCATATCTATCTCTATTCCATTCAGCCTCTGGAATTTGACTTTCGAGCAAAATGCGTAGGGATGGAATCTCTAGTTCGACAGGTTGTACAACTTCCATGCCATAAGTTAGAAAGAAATGAGTGGCCCCATTGGGCGTCTTAACCGATGTGCGATAACCCCATAAAGCGAAATGTATTTTGGTAGGCCAATCTCGATAATTGTCGATTATTTTCTTGAGGATCGTGACGACATTTTTGTTAGCTGCCTCCACCGCGCCCTTAGTTTGAGGTCTATAAGGCGAGGAATGGCGGTGTTTGATTTTGTATTTGGACAGCAATTGTGCAGCTTCGGCATGGAAATGTGACCCATTGTCGCTAATGATCTCATGTGGGCAACCATATCAACAGATGATATTGGTTTGTATGAACTTTGCCACATGTTTAGCTGTAAAAGCAGTGTAGGATGTTGCTTCCACCCATTTGGTAAAATAGACGATAGCTATCAAAATGAAACAGTGACCTCCTGTTCCGGCTGGAGTGATTTTCCCAATGATGTCGATTCCCCAAGCAGAAAATGGCCAAGGAGATGTCATGGTGTAAAGCATTGAAGGAGGGACATGTTGCACATTCCCAAAAATTTGGCAATTATGGCAATGTCTGACGTATTTAATACAATCTGACTCCATTGTGGTCCAGTAGTATCCTAGACGCGTGATTTTGTTTGCCATCATGGGTTTACTCATGTGAGGACCGCATTCTCCATCGTGAACGTCTTCCATCACTTTTTGTGCCTCTGAATGATCAAGGCAACGTAAGACTACACCAAGAGGTGTTCTTTTGTACAATTCTTCTTGCATGAGGAGGTATTGAGAGACTAGTAGACGTATGGCGCGTTGTCCCCTCTTATCCATATCTGGTGGCTATGTACCATTGAGTTTGAAGTTTAGAATGGCTTGAAACCAAGGTTCCCCTGGACTTTCTTCTTCATCTGAGAGGAGGTTTATATAGGCTGGTTCTGAACGTCGTTCAATGCATAAAGGCATTTCAACCATGTTGTCGGGCATATTAATCAAAGATGCAAGTTTTGCAAGAGTGTCTGCAAATTAATTCTCTTCACGAGGCAGGTGTAGATAAGTGACCTGATCGAAGAATTGGGCAACTTGATCTATCCTACCTTGATAGGGTGCTAGACTTTCACTTCGAATTTTCCAAGATCCCGTAATTTGGTTAATGATCAAGGATGAGTCTCCGTGAACTCGAAGATTCTTGAAGCCTAAACTTACTGCTGCTTGTAGACCAATGAGGCAAGCTTCAGATTCTGCTGCGTTATTCGTCACCTCGAAGTCGAGTTTGACAGAAAATGGTATATGCTCGCGTTCAGGAGAAATGAGCAATACTCCTATTCCAAATCCTCTTAGATTCGATGCTCCATCGAAATAAAGATCCCAAGAGTCTATACTGGTTTGTAGGATATCCTCGTCTGGAAATGACCACATGTCTATTGCTTGGGTGTTGTTGATAGGATTATCTGCAAAGAATTCGGCAAGGCCGCGTCCCTTTATGACCTTCAGAGGTATGTATTTGAGATCGAACTCTGAGAGCATTAAGGTCCACCTTGCCAAATGTCCGTTGAGAATGGGTTTCTCGAAGAGGTATTTGACGGGATCCATTTTAGAATACACCTTGACAAAGTAGCTAAGCATGTAGTGGTGTTGCTTCTTTGTTGCCCACACAAGAGCGAGGCATGTCTTTTCGAGAGGTGTGTACTTACACTCGTATTCTAAGAACTTCTTACTAAGGTAGTAGATAGCTCTTTCTTCCTTCCCAACAGCTTGTGCGAGCATAGCCCCCATAGCTATTTCGGTTACTGTGAGATATAAACCAAGAGGTTGATCTCGTTGAGGCGGCATTAGCACTGGTGGCTTAGCCAGTATCTCCTTAATTCTTTTAAACGCCTTTTGACAGTCGTCGTCCCATATGTTATGATCTGTTTTCTTGAGCTTTTTGAAAATGGGTTCACAGATTATAGTAAGCTTCGATATGAATCGGCTTATATACTGTACTTTGCCTAGAAATCCACTAACCTCCTTCTCTGTTTGGGGTTGCGGCATTTCGATTAGAGCTTTGATCATGAATGGATCAATTTCGATTCCCCTCTGGATGACGACATATCCCAGAAGCTTGCCTGACGTTACTCCGAACGCACATTTCTGAGGATTGAGCCTCATGTTGTACTTGTGCAATCTAAGGAAGAATTTGCGAAGATTGTCAATATGTCCCTTCCTATCCTTGGATTTGACAATCATGTCATCGACGTATATTTCTACTTCTTTATGCATCATGTCATGTAGCAAAGTGGTCGCAGTGCGTTGATATGTAGCTCCAGCATTGATTAGCCCGAATGGCATAACAGTATAACAATATTTGCCCCATTGAGTAACGAAGGCTGTCTTATGCATGTCTTCTATGGCCATTTTGATTTGATTATACCCTGCATACCCGTCCATGAAGGATAACAACGCGTGATCTGCTGTATTATCTACCAATATATCGATGTGTGGTAGAAGGAAGTCGTCCTTGGGACTTGTTTTGTTTAAGTCGTCCTTTTTGGGTACGAGGACTATGTTAGCCACCCAGTCTAAATACTCGGAAACTTTGATGAACCCGGCTTTGAATTGTTTATCGACTTCTTCTTTGATCTTAAGAGCCCATTCGGTCCTCATCCAACAGAGTTTCTATTTTACAGGTTTGAAACCTAGTTTGATTGGAATTCTATGCTCTGCAATATCTCTGTCGATTCATGGCATGTCTTTATAGGACCAAGCGAAAACGTCCTTGAACTCGTGTAGGAGGTCGATGAAATTGGCCATTTCAGTTGGGTTTAAGGTCGTCCCTATCCTAAGTTCTTGGGGTTCTAGTTCAGTTCCTACATTGATGGGTTCGGTGTTTTGTATAACTGGTGCCCCTTTCCCCTCTTGTAGTATTTCTTTAACTATGTAGGGAGGTAATTCGACTGAGTTTGGGTCTGGATCATCCTCATTATCATCGTAAATAGAATTGCATTTAGAATAACACAAAGAGTAAGCAGAATCCGATTTATTCATATTAAATTTTGAAAATAGCTGAAATAAAGAAGCCATTTGTTCAGTAGTCAGTGGTGGTAAAGGGACAGCTGCTGGGTTATTTCCCAAGCTACTGTTACTATTTGATGCTATGCTATGAGAAATAAGGGGATGGGGAGTGACGACAGAAGAAGACTCTCTAGCGACTTCTCTTGACTCAGACTCTGATTTCGACTTCGACTCCGACTCTGACTCGAATTCGTTGTCTTTAGGTTCTCCTTTGAACATCTCTCCTTCTCTAGTGGTGACTTTGAAGAGCTTTCTTTGGTTATTAGTCCATTTGATCGATTTTCTCCATCCTTTCTGCTGGTTTGAACTTGTGTTAGTGATCAGTGCTGTGGGGTTGAAATGGTCATCTTGAAGTATCATGGTAATGATCTCATCCTGTGCTGCTCTGATAAATCGGTCTTCTCCAAACAGAAGGCTAACAGCCTGTTCGTCTAAACAAGGTGTTTTACGAGTTTTGATGGTATGAACCGTTTCTGGAGGAATGAGGTATCAATCGTGGAAGACCTCGATTCCAGCTAGTTGCATTCTTTTATAGTGCCAAGGTTCGGGAAACCCGTGAAAGTACTCATGACTCCCTTCTCTAACGAAATATCCGTTTAGGGTAGGGAGATAGGGTCGCATCTGGATTCCTCTATCTTTACGGTTTTGGAATTGGGTGAGCATTTCTAAGGCTTCTTCTTTTGTGGGCTTGTATCCCAATATTAATGGTATCCTTCGAGAGTTTCCTTCCTTGTAAGGTGCCAAGGTATTTTTCTTGGCAGGATTTAATGGCATTCCAGGGAAGTATCCCTGGGACTTGAGTATGTGGTTGATCACTAAATTGGAGTATCGGTTGAAGTACAGAGGTGCCAGTTAGCTGTCTACAAGGTTTATGCTCTGAAATCCCCCAAGCTCATATACTGGATCAGTGACTACTTGGTAGCTTGACATTTTCTTTATCACGGCTTTGATAGGTGACGAAGTGATCATCACTACTTTGCCATCTGGAGGAATCTTAATCTTCTGGTGCAAGGTGGATGTTACTGCTTTGGAAGCGTGAATCCAAGGCCTTCCCAGAAGTATATTGAATGATGTTTCGATATCCACTATTTGAAAATTAACCTTTCGCTCGATTGGCCCTGTGGCTATAGTGAGGTTGATTAGTCCCACTACTTTACGTCATGTTCCATCGTATGCTCGAACAACTTAGTTGGTAGGAGTCCAATCCGATTCTTTCATGCCCAACTTATATGCCGTCTTCAATGGTATGACATTGACTGCAGAGCCATCATCCACCAAAGTCATTGGTACGTTCTTCTTTAGGCATGTGACCGTAATGTATAGAGCGAGGTTATGACTGGCGCTGAAGGAAGGCAAATCTTCATCTGAAAAAGTAACTGGGTTACTTAGTTTAACTGAATCTTGGAAGACCTAGTTGACTACGTCGTCAGGTGTAGAGTTGTGCGCTACGTTCAATTTAGCCAAACCTTGTTGCAAAGCTTGACGATGAGGAAATGAACTCGCAACTAGTTGCCAGACTGAAAGATCAGCCTTTGTATTTTGCAGTTGTTTTAGTAAATGGTCAGTAGACATATCTTCGCCATCATTTGGAGTGATGACATTGGTGTTAGTAACTGGACCATTAGCCATAGGTCCGTTCTGAGAAACATTTTGATATGGGCGCCCTGAACGAGTAAGGTGGTCTATATCTTGATCTTCGCTAGCTTTGACTATATCCTCACTAACCTTGAGTAGATAGTGTTCTGTGAGGTATTCATCTTCATCGTCAACGGACCATATTCCGTTGACGATGCTGAGCTCTCTTAACCTGATGATCTCGGCTTCTAGACTGATTATCTGGTCGACTAGACTGTCAACTATGGCGATTACTTCTTGCATCGTAGGCCCTTGAGATAGAATTAGTGGCTCGTTTTCCTTGGGTATGGTGCCGGGATTGCGTAGAGATGCCACTACAGCTTTCAACTCTGAAACTTGCCTACTCCCACTCTTTGCCCATGCGATGAAATCGGCAATGGTAGGAGAAATGGTGGAATAGCTCCCTTCCTCTTCTAGTACATGAATCTCATCTTCGGCTGGAGAAATGAGGTGTGAACAATCCAAGGTGGATTCTTTATCTGTGATCATCAGAACTTCAACAGGATTCTGAGTATTGTTGGGCTTACCTCCGGGAGGTATGGGTAAACGACCATCTTCGATCATATCTTGAAGGACATGTTTCAGTTTAAAGCATTTCTCTGCATCATGTCCCTTGCCTCTATGATCTTCGCAGTATGCATTCTCATTCCAGAATTTAGACTTCTTTTCTAGGTCAGGTGTAGGTCTTATGGGTTGGAGCTTACCTTGTTTCATCAACCTTTTCAGAGCATTGGAGTATGCATCACCAATGTTCGTGAACTTCCTTTGCGGGTTATTCTTCTTTGATGATTTGACAAGGTTAACCTCATCAGTCTTGCTAGTGGAGCCATAAGAACGATTCGGTGAGGCTTGATATCCACGACCTACCGTTTTAGAAAGAGTCCTTTACGGATGTCATCTTCAATTCTCGTCCCTAGTACAGTTAGGTCTTTGAAAGACTTTATGTTTTGGTACCTCAAATGGTTTGCATAAATAGGTCTCAAATTATCTACGAACTTTTCCACAAGAGTGGCCTCATCCGGGCGTTCAACTAGTTGGGTACTAGTCTTCCTCCACCTACTTAGGAAGTCGGTGAAGCCTTTTTTCTCATTTTGTGTAAGAACCTCTAGAGTGCGCATGTTGACTTGGATCTCAGCATTATCTACGTATTGTTTAGTGAATTCAATTGCGGCATCATCCCAAGTGGCAATTTTTTTGTGCTCCAAAGAGTAAAACCATTGTTTAGGAATGGTGTCGAGAGATGAAGGAAAGATCCTTAGGAACATCTCGGGTTTGATGCCTTTGGTAGACATGTAATCTTTGAAAGCACCAATGTGGTTCAAAGGATTTTCATGCCCCTTGAACTTTGGAATGTCAGTCATATTGAAGTTGGTCGACAATTGAGCATTCACGGCCCCACACTTACGATTATTCTCCCTGTAGATGTCATCTCCCTTAAGGTACATTAGTTTCTCCTCCAAGTATTGGAGCCGCTTTTCAGCTTCAGTAGGACCTAGTGGAGGGTTGACTTCTTGTTGTCCCACAAAGGGTGGAAGATTATCATGCACGCTCATTTCAGGAACATCATTCTCTGCAGGAGGAAGCCTAGTTTCTACAGCAACAATTCGACCTTCAATAGCGTTGAGGCGAGCATAAACTTTGTCTTGGCTTGTTTGGAGACGGGCGAGCGTAGCTAGGATTAGACCATTACCATTTTGTCCATTAACACTTGTGTGACTAGTTCCAGGCATCTCGGAAACTGGAGATAAGAGATCGACGACGAATCAAAATGCGATCGACCATTTTAGCACACCTACTCAAAAAAAAAAAAAAAATTAAAGACTCCACTTGTGAAGTCGGAGTGTTGCCACCGTGTTTAGTAAAGTTTGAAAATGACAAAGTTTTGAAATGTTTGTCCTAAGCAACTGTAGTGTAGTTGTAGGAGTGCTGACTCGAAATGAAGTTTTTTTTTTGAAATTGGTTTCGAGGCCCGAATTTTAACTGGACATTTGGACAGAGTTTCGACTCATTTTGCGCTATTTTTAGGCCACTTTCGAGAATATTTACAAAAAAAAGGTTTTGATTTTACAGAAATTTTGTCATGGTTTTGTTTACAAAATGGTGATCACATATGGTGCAAGCATTCATACAGGCAATATAACGGTATACTGAGTGAATTTAAAAAGGTTTTGGCTTTAAAAGGTGGGTTGCCATACCAAGCAATCAAACCCTGGTCTATGGCGAGGTCCGTGCCAAACATTAGCATAAGGTCGGTTCCTAGTCCATTTCCTCGAGTAGTGAAAGCCCTTGATACAAACATGAGTATGTATCACGGTATGGTTGACGTCAATCACTATCTATCCTTAGGCCCAGATAAGAATCTGGACCGTCCAGACGGGACGATTGGTCTAATGGGTTGGGTTGGGCCTAGGAAGGCCTAATAAAACGACCTAAGAAGCTCGAGTAATGAAAACCGACAATTGTCTCATATAAACTATTCCTTAACCTCATTCAAGTTTCACCCTGGGTAACACGTAAGTGTATATTCCCCAGCGGAGTCGCCAACGGTGGACACGGGGCCACGGGGGCGCTTGGGACAAGCGTTTGCATTTGTGGAGTCGCCACCAATTTTTATGGAAAATTGGAACCGTTTGAATACCTCGTGTCATGTCAAGACACAAAGTAGTGACATAAATACTAAGAACTCGTTACCCTTAGCAGTCTATGTCTAGAATGACTCTCGTGGATGCCAATGAACACGGATGTTCACAGAGATCTGGAGTAAAGGGTGAGGGTACGTATTAGGAAGTCTTTTTACTAAACACCTAATCCCGCCCATCTCGATAGCGGCCTCTACTAATGATTGGGGATATCGTTCATATTTGATATGTCGTCGGTTATATGCATGCAATGCGACAAACAGTAGATTAATCCTAACATGTGAGATAAACTAAGTCGGTAAACAAGTAATTAGCACTCAATTATGTCGAATTGGGAAGTTAAATTAATTTACATGTGAGAAACAAATAAATAAACCATACATAATAAACGATAAATAGATAGCGATAATTAAAATTACAATAATTAAAATTACAAGGGATTACAATGATTAATTGATTTACGTAAAAAATATACTCAAGACGGAAATTTGGAGAAAAGAGAAGAAAAAGGAAGAGTTGAAAATTAAGGTAACAAAATAAGGCAGATTAAGAGTGATATTACGGTTAATAGTCAATTAGTTACGTAATTAAGGATTAGGTCAAAGCGAGAACGGAAGTTCAAGGACAGAACTCATCCCAGAACAGGTGCAGCATTGCTGCGTCCCTTGGAAGAGGCGCAGCTATCACTACGTCTTTTCCTGGGTTGAGTTCTGGCTGTGAAGTCAGAACCGCGGGTTGGTTAATGTTCGTTAATGTGTTTAATGGTTGATTATCGATGTTTAACTCAAGTGAAAGTGATTTAATGGGTTAATTACATACGTAGCCGTCATAAAAGCGATAAACACGAATTAAAACTAATTAAAACGAGTTAAGAACGAATTATATATGGATTAAGACGAACTTAGGTTATTTACGAAGACGGAAACGAACTTGAAAGAACGTGATAAACTGGAAATAAGCAATGGAAATATGTACAAAGGTCGAATTTTAGAAACTTGATA